>NC_090614.1:3841002-3891766 GCF_004359215.1 Bremia lactucae | reverse complement strand
ATCGTATATACGGACCATGCGTCATTACGCACGGCCGTCAATAGCCCACACCTCTCGCAAAGAATGGCGAGGTGGCTATCCTTCTTCGCGGAGTATAACTTCTCCGTCGAATATAAACCAGGACGACTTAATGTCGTCGCTGATGCGTTATCACGCCGACCCGATTTCGAGTCAGCAGTGCACCCCAACAGTAAAAGTGATCTTACTGTTGCAACACTCACTACGAGTGTTCCATCATCAACCTTAGTTGATGAAATAAAGAAAGCCTATAAAGAAGATAAGGACCTTCTTTGTCTGATGGATCATTTAATGAATCCATCCGATAAATCTTTTAAAGATCTACCGGCTTTATATCGATCGTCATCCGATCGATACACAACACGTAACGGCTTATTGTATTACACAGCCGTTACCGGCGACACCCCACGTGTCGTCGTCCCGACTCACAATGATTTGCGCTTGCGCATCATGTATGAGTGTCACGATGCTCCAACAAGTGGACATCGTGGACGTGAGAAGACTTACCTCACGGTAAGTCGATACTTTTACTGGCCCCGCCAGTATCAGTTTGTGCGCAAGTACATTCGTGCTTGCGAAGTTTGTCAACGGGTGAAGCCTAGCCCTTCATCCCGTGCACCTCTTCAACCTCTACCACTTCCGGCAGAGTGTTGGCAGTCCGTATCTATGGACTTCGTCTTCGGATTTCCCGAAGACGAACACAAAAACAATGGAATCCTTGTTTTTGTAGACAGATTCAGCAAGATGGTACACCTTGCTGCGGTACCAGAGTCGATTACGGCTCCGGGTTGTGCCCGTGTCTTTATCGACACGGTATTCAAACTCCATGGGTTACCCCGTGAATTAGTCTCGGATAGAGATCCGAGATTCACGGCGGCGTTCTGGCAATCCGTGTTCCGATCTCTCGGAACACGGCTGACTATGTCAACATCTGATCACCCGGAAACGGATGGTCAAACAGAACGCGTAAATCGCGTCCTCGAAGAGATACTTCGAGGTTTCGTCCATTCGTACCCGAATTGGAGCGAGTTCTTACCGATGGTCGAATTCGCCATCAATAATTCTGTGCATAAGTCTACAACGCATACACCGTTCTTTGTGAATGACTTACGCCATCCTCGCATACCCACCCAATTAGAGGGATCCTCTAGTTTAAGCGGGGGGTGGGTGGACTCGAACGAGCAAATCCAGTTCTGGCTCATGCTCATCACGCGTCGAAGATATCAACGACGCGAGTGATGTCGATGTCGAGGAAAACGAAATCGAAAATGAGAATGATCTCATGGCAGTACGCACTAAGCGTACTGAAAAAGACAAAATAAATGAGTTAGCAGAAGAGTTTCTGCTAACTCGAGAATCAATAATCCGTTTCGTTCAGGATTCCATTGCTAACGCAGTGGACCGTTAGAAACCGAATGCGGACAAACATGGAAGAGCAAATATTCATTCATTTAAAATCAATGATCTAGTGCTACTCTCTACGTAAAATTACCTAAGCGTGTAATTTCTAATGTGGATAGCAGTAAACTACTACCCAACTTCATTGGTCCTTTCCGTGTACTGCATCGCAAAGGCAATTGTATTGGTCGGCTCCGCCCGTACCATCAGTACGCGGCTTCTTCCGAGGACGGATGTGACCGCCCTTTTCAAGAATCCCCAAAAGATTCTTGTGATCGCGAACCAGGTTCTCATGTTGAACCTGAAGTTTCTCATGCCGGTTCCGAAGATCCTCGAAACTACGATGAGCTGACGACAGCTCATCGCGAACAGCATGATAATTCCACTCGTACTCCAACATGGAATACACACTCTTCGAACGGTCTTCCAACCGTTAAGTATGGTGAATCTGCACCGCATGCTCCAACGAGCGACGCTTGCCGCGCTCGTGTTCAAGACCCTCCTCCAAATCATGGAGGAAGTGATCGATTTTGTCGATCTTCGACATTAGATCCGACATACGGTTCGGATCTAATTTTCCCTCCTCCACCACAACCTTTGGTGGATTCCCCCGGTGGTCAACGTTTCCTTGTAGAACGTATCCATAGCCACCGTGATGTGAAGAGGCAGCGAACGAGTTATCTTGATCGCTGGTGAGGTTATCCACCTTCGCATGACAGCTGGGAACGAGGTTCCCAGCTGATTGTTGACGTTGAGGGCCTCGTCCGTCAGTATGACGAGACCCACCCGATGGTTCAGAAGGCCCATCGGAAAACACGCGCCCTTGGCGCATGTAAATCGATTGCAAAACGTCAATCGCGTCACGCATCTCAATAGAGATGCGAGCCCTTCTCCAGGGCGAAGAAAGGGAATAGACATCCCTTTTTACCCTCTTCGAGTTGTCAACACAACACGGACAGGGATCACCCCACGTGAGGCATGGAAGCCCAGCCTCGCGTGACAACCGATGCAATTTATACTTTGCACCGGTTGGAGTTCGTTTCTCTAACAATATCATTGAAAAAGTGTTTCAGGAACTATACGCGATTCGCGCTAAGTTTTTTAAGCCAGGTTTTGCGGTCAATGTCTTTGACACTGCGATCCAGGGTTGCATAAGCGAGACTTTATCTCGCATATTGTTGCCACTAAACCGTGCTTAAGAAATGCATCGAGATAAAAATCTTCCTCAGCGCGAAAATTCTTCGCGCTGGGATCAAGACCATGTAGCTTTGTCGCAATATATTAGGGATATTATTGTGAGCAGTAGTATTTCCAGACAAGCTATCGATTAGCCGTTCTGGCAAAAGCCACGGCTTCTTTTCAGGGGCGAGATGAGACATTCTACTGTCTTCACTTCCCTGAGTGATACCCACTGAAGCAGGGGTACCTCAAGAACTTTTCTTACGATGGCTTACGCCATCGTCGTCACCTTGCACATAGACACGTGCAGGTGACCGTATGGGAGATCGTACGGGCAATGAGGGATCATCCTCATCGTCGACCAAATAGACTATTAACTCGTCTATTAAAATGAGCCCTCTCATTCGAAGGCTCAAAGTCAGCCACCTGACGTCTATCAGGCGACTGTTCTATTCTCACCGAGTCGGCCATTTCGTCCGACTCGCATTCGTAGTCCGCCTCCAGAGAGGGGTCGTATTCACGTGGTGAATCACCACGTGCAATCGCAACATCTAGTGTTGCGCGGGTAGAAGATACTACGGCAGACATTCCGTCTGCCGCAAGAGACAAAAATGCGTCACCCGCGGCAGCACGAACCGCAGCCGAAGGCGCCGCACTATCAGCACCCCGCATGAATTTGTTCTTCATGCGATGGAATTTAAAATGATGGTTCAAACCAATCAACGCAATTTAAATTTAGGTGGTCCCATAGTGACCACTCCATCCAATGACATTCAGAGTGATTGTCGTTTAAGGGAGGTGTGATGTAACGCGGTGTATCGCTACATAAATTAACACTAAAAGGTTGTTAATTAATATATTATCTAAAAGGTAGATAATATTTGGAGGATAATACTTAAATAGTAATGTTCAGAAAACTTATTCATAAATAGATACAGGCCATTATATCTATTTATCCCGCAGACTAATCAGCTGTAAACGTTAACAAAGAGAAAGATAAGATTTCAATTGCATGTTTAGTATTAGTTTATAATTAAGTTAGCAGTAACAGATAGAAAGAATAGATACTTAATTAAATTAATACAGTTTTCATTTAACCCTCTTTAAGTTAGTTGTCTTAAAGAGAAGTCTTCCTCTGCACGTACTAGTGTACGTGAAGTGACGTAAGGCACCACTCGCAACTGAAGCAGTGCGAAGTGGACTTGTACTGAAGCAGTACAAGTCGTAGTGCCCCGTTAAAGGAACTTTCTCATTGAATTATCACGAGATCTTTATCGATTTTCTGGAACACTGAAGGTCAGAGATGAGAGGTCCCACCATTCCGACTGGGAGGGATCTCTTTCCTCTGAATGTGTCATGCAACGCAAATTTCTTGCCTATGTAACTTGCACTTGGAGGTTGACTGTAGCATCTTGAACGCACCAGTATCTGCAGCTGACCTGGCGAGCGCGATTCGACACATGAAAGCGCCTTCAGCGCCTGGCATGGGCGATTTGACGGCTGAACTTTTTCAGATAGCTCCCACCCTATTTGACAAATGCTTACGTATCGTGTTCAGCGACTAGCACCACCGCAGGACTTTGCATCCACCGCAGCACAAATCATCCATAGTGGTGCTAAACAAGCAAGTTTGGCGTGTAGCACCTGGTAACGACAGATTGTGCAACTCGATATGTAGATCCTGTCAAAAGAGCTGACGCACCGACTGCAGCACGGTGTAGCTGACGTGATCCATTCGACCAGAAAGGCTTCGCCAAACGCGGTCATTTATCACTATATTCACTTTTAAATATGCACGACCTTGTAACTGGTTCGAAAGAAGAAGCATACGCGCTGTTCTGGATTTTTTGTTCGAGTCATCAGAAATTGTATGATTCGCTTACTTGAGTAGTTGGGCTTCGGTACGCACTTATGCGATAGATCCGGCTTCTCTCAAGGCTCCTCAAGCGCATTTAGTCATTATCCCAGAACACTTAGTCTGCAATGTATCCGAGCCGAGCCGGGATTCGATGCGATTTGCTATCTGCGCTCCTATCTATACTGACCATCGAGCCTCTTGGCAACCTACTGAGAACTCACGAGGAATTGGGCCTGCATCTCACTGCAGACCACACCACCACAAAAAACATTTCTTGCCAACGAATCGACATTTCTGGGTAGCTCCATCGTGAACTTGCCCGCCTAGCTTGAGATTGTGGCGGAGTTTAGCGACGGTCTCGGTGCAAAGCTTACCTATGCAAGTTCACACGCTCGAGCTGTGCAGGAACTAGACTTTCTCATTTCTCCCTGGTGAACAAGTATTGGGACATACGGAGACCATGAAATATCTCAGTATCCTTCGAACCGTCTCTAACTGTCACGCTCTCATAATTTTCCTGAAGGAACGCTTGAACGAATTCAAGCAATATTTTCGGCGGACAAGGACGATTTTTGACCTCCTCTTGGTCGTTTAACGGTGATGCTCTTCCGCCTATGGCATAAACTTAGCACGTGCATCTTCCGGTGTCTATTGCAAATCGATGACAATCTATGCTGAACAAGTTTGCATTCAGTTGAAAGCACGATCGTCGTGCTTCTCACGTTAAATTCAATTCCGAGTGACTTTTCGTATCAACGGTGTGGCGATGGTGGTATGAATTTACCTAGCCTAGAAGCCAATCTCAAGCAACACCGTCTACTATTACTTTTGCAGTTTTGTTGGGTGAGGTCGCTAACGCACCCACCACAACTACCTCACTGCACGCAAGAGAACCAGGTTAAACACTTCCTCGCTGTGCTAGGGTGTGTGTCTAAGTAGAGCGTGGCCGCACGACGTGCCCGCCTACACTTATGCTCAAACCTGGATTATAACAAGCTACGAAACTTCTGAGGCTAGTTCGTGCTTGCAAGAGCAGGTACAATCCGCTTCGTCATAGCAACTTGATCCGATGGCAACTGATGTCAGTTTGGTAGAAATATAATTGACAGCATGGTACAAGGTTCGATAAGACATCCCGTAAATCGATTTTCATGCCTGGTAAGGCCTTTGCCAACCAATCTGATTTCACTCAGACGCGATAATTCCCTTTGAGCGAAGGCGGCATGCTACCACACGCACATCGTGTCGACGATGCGCTGTCGTGGTGGTTGGAACAACATAGCTTTAGACTCCACTTGCCGCGAGTTTTTGCTGCGCATTCATTCGCTGACATTATGGGCACAGGAGCCTTTATTTGTCGCAATAAGACTTTCTGCACCGTCACGTCGACTTCATACTTGTAGTGCTTGCTAAACGACAGGCACAATGGCTGAGAGTGCTGCACATGGGACCAACACAGATCATTACTCAGATTGGTGCAAAAAAGTTCATAAGATCATTACAATACAATGCGTCTTGTTGACATGCGCGAACGAGTCGACGCAAACTTCTTCTCTATGTAATATACAACAGTGAAGACAGCATGTGTTTCTTTTTAACGTACCGTCCAGCTAGATTCAGGCGTATATTCCTGTTGCTTGGGGATATGTAGTTCCGACTTGCATTGTGTCTGCTCACCTTCCTGGTTCTTGAACGGATCCCACCAACGCATTCGTATCTGCATTTGTGCTCGGTGCGGCGCGAATTGAAGCCGGGAAAATTGTTCTCTGACTGCACGCGAAAATCAGCTGGATGTATACTCATCAACGTTTGTCGCCTTTCCTACGGCCCTTCGTGACATGATTGAACACTGTGCCGGCCATCTAGCCGAGAGTTCATGCCGAGTGGAAAGACAGCGAAACTGTGGTCTGTGGTCTGTGACGCCTGACACACGCTTCTCGTTGTGACGCTCCATTTTCTGCCGTTTTCGAGGGAGGCTTACCCCCTTCCCGCGCTGCAGGTAATCTTGGCAGCTGCTAGTGCACATTCTCGAAGCCGTCTTTGCCGGCTATATGATCCTGAGTAGTAGCTTTAAGAAACTCTTCTTGCTAAAAAGTCTTCATAGGCCATAATCACCTTATTCACAACTTCATCAGGCAAAACCCGACGGCGCTACGCGTCCTCCAGCACGGCCTGTAAACAAAGGATCGAAGGAAAGCGTCATGAATTTACAACAACTGCTGTCGGTGAAGTTCAATCATTACGCTCATATACCTGCATCGCTCTCATCTGTGTGGAAGCCAATCGGCGCAGTAGACAAGTATAATTCGACTTATTAAGCCAATCCTTCGGCTTCACATCTGTGCAATTTGACTTGCGCGACGCGTTTTCACGCACGAACATTTTCTCCTCCTCTCACTTCTATGGCAGTGCAGTGACTACGTGAGTAAATCTTGAATGCGTACATGAAGTACATGTCATAATCAAGCGAATCGTTAGTTTGCCACGCCAAGGAAAGCACTCCCAGTGGTCCAACTTCACTACACTTGTACGTTCCTAGTAGTTATATTCACACCGACTGAAAATTTTGTCTGCGAAGCTTCCTCTCGGAGAAACTTCACCAGCTGCGCATGCTTCAACGAGGAATCACTGCAAGCCAAATGATCAAGTAAATTTTCACTTAGCCAATCTTTTTTTCGCTACTTCTTAGTCGAGCTCGCCCATCTACTCAAACGGCACCTGCATTGCGTGAAAGGCATAATTATCCTTCGTGTAATGGGGCACACATCGGTTGAAGAACCGTTGTTGTGATGCATTTACTTTATTAGTAAAATACCCTTTTATCTAATTTTAAAATAGTTAGTTACTTAAATCCCATTTATCATGGGTAACAAATGTGGTCGCCGCCAGATATAAATCTGGCGGCCAAAATTTATCTTAAATTAGCTAAGGTAGGGTTGTAAATTTAAATAATTAAATAAAGTGCAGTTCCACTTTTGATCTTAAAGCGTTAAGGTCCTTCCAAAGGCTTGCGCATTGATCTGTAAAAGTAGAAGCCTTTCTAAAGTGTAATCTCTTGGGCACGAGTTGCCACTTGGTTCTACGAACCCCTGAATCCCTTGAACTTGGATTCCTTAAGCTTTTATAGTTTGTACGACTCCCTGAGTTGTTACCATTAGTTCAATAGAGCTAGATGACTCTCTGTGTCAGAAAGGCTTCCTCTGACTTTTGGAGCGAGGCAGCTCCGCTACACCTCGGGTTTCTAGCCATAAACTGGAGAGCTGGAAGGTCAGAGCTGACAGCATTAGCATATGCAATGGCGCCGTCTGGGCGCTTTTCTCGATTTCGGCTGTACGCCCTCATTAATGCTGCACGCGTTTCAAGCGTGCTCGCTACTTTCCAGTCCTAGATCGTCGCTCAGCTCACAGTCGGCGTCACCATTGCTCTCCTTAGTCGGATAGGGTATGTGCTTTTTCTAGATCAACATACCATTTCTGACGAATCACGTTAATGACGGGGTGCGTCTTTATTTACGGCGGGAGTGTGAGCCTATACTTATGGTCTCCAACCTCCTCGACCACGATAAACGGCTCTATGAATCGCGGCTATAATTTTAAGGTAGCCCCGGTAGTACATAAACTGCCTTTTTAGGCAGGGTAGTAGTACCTAATAGTACTTTTCTACCTACTCTTAAGCGTTCATTTTTTGGGACCATGTTGGTCCGCCTATTGGTTTTGCTTATCATGTGCGCTTGCCGTCGCGTCGCAGACTTTTCGTGCGATGGCTAATCGCTCTACCACATAGTGTTGCGTCTCGCTCACACTTTTAGCTTTAAATCGCCGATGACATCACCAAGCGTCGTTTCATAAGACGTAATTGTCAATAACAAAACATCGTTATCGTTTAGAAGCACCGAAATTCCTTGCCGTGACTTCATACTGACCACTGCTAAACGAGCAGGGTCAATAGGACAAGTGTCGGTCATTGACGGGATACCCTCGCGGGTCATCGTCATATTGACGAGACTGTGTCTCTTAATCGCGCCGAGCGTAGTGGAGGGCCCTCCTCCACTTAGACTCGGGCTGCGCACAAACGAGACTGGCGTTCGAGGATGGCGCACTCCCTATTTTAAACGGTGTCTCGCACGTGTTGCCGTGGACATTGTTATCTTAGCGAACTTCACGAAGGGCAAGTGTTTGCTCTATTACTTATGAGTCGCGTCCATACGCAATGCATCCACCACGACCCGATTGGCACGTTCCGTTTGGCTGTCGGTATGGGGATGATCGGCTGTTGACATGTGGAGCTTGCTACCTGGTAGCTCAAACACATGACGTCAAAAACCAGACGTAAAACGTGCATTCCGATCTGATACTATGAATTTCGGGCATCCCATGAAGTCAAAACAGGATCCAGGAGCAACAGAGCTGCCTCCTTGCCTATGACCGTGGTGCTACATGGTACCAAATGCACCATTTTGCTCAGTCTATCTACAAAGATGACGAGCCGCCTCCGGACCTTGTGGTTAGGCGGCATGCCAAACATGAAGTCCAGACTGACCGACTCACAGCAATCCATGGAATCGGCTGCACCTTCAACGGCGCTTTGCTGGACGGTGCAGTCTTAATGCTCTGACACTGTACGCAAAAGCAAATATTGTCGGCCACCCATCAATATAGGTATGGCCACCAAAATTCTTCAAGCACTCGTATAAATGTCTTTTCACGAGCTGCATGATGCACCATTCCAGCTTTAGAGCTGTGTCATGAGGCACAAAGATTCTTGAGAGATCACAAGGTGACAGCTGATGTCATAACAGGCCATCGTGTAGCTAAAACGATTAAGCTTAGCTTTCAGGTGCGACGGAAGTGTTAATTTTCGTCCACCAGAGTGATCCAACAGCAGGTGACAATAATCGCCCTGACTGTGGCTCTCTTTTATAATAGAGGCTAATGAGCTCGTTACGTTGTATGCCTGCATGAGTGCCAACGTTGACGGCTGAAATTGTGCTTTATCACTAGACACACTTCCATGGTGTCTGATCTCGAAGTCTAGTCTGCGCGATAAAGCGTCAGCCATGATATTCGAATTACCCTGCTTATATTCAACTTTTAAATTAAATTCAGAGAAGAATGTGAGCGATTGCCATTCTAGGCAAGAGGTACGGGGAGTTTATTGCAGTCCGCAGTGATGCGTGATTCGTATAAACCACAAATGGTTCGGTGCCCAATAGGTGCACACGAAACTTGACAAGAGCATACTTTATTAAAAGTAGCTCTTTGTCATGCACAATGTAATTCAGCTTCGCGACTTTTTGAATTTAGGATAGATAAGAGTTGACACGGTCAACTCCGTCGTCATCCTTCTGCATGAGCGCGCTGCCAATTGCAAAATTACTTGCATCGCAGACGACGCTAAAGGGCTTATCCGCGTCTGTGAATGCCACGACCGGTGCATCATCAAGATATTGCTTTACTGATGTGAACGCATCATCTTGTTATATTCGCCAAACCCGTTCTGCGTCCTTTTTAGGGAGGTCAGATAACGGCCAAGTTTTCTTAGCACAATTCCTTCTGTATTTACGCAAGTAATTAGTGAGCCTCAGGAATTGGCGCAAATTCTTCACCTGCCGTGGGATTGGTCATTCCATCACAGCCTTAGCCATGTCTGGCACTGCTCATACACCATGTGTACCTACGATGGAGCCCAGGACAGGTATCTCGGTACCTCCTATGATGCAATGTTGCAAGTTTATATACAACTGGGCATCACTCAGAGTGTGCGGAATAGCGCTCAAATGACGCGTGTGCGACTCTATTTCGCTTAGCCTGTCCTCAGCCCTACTATGAACGAATATAACGTTTAAGTAATGGAGCGCATAGGAACAGTGCTTAATAATTATGTGAACCAATACTCTGTAGAATATCTGCTGCTTTTGGCTACGTCGGACTCTCGCATGAGAACCGGATAATAGCCGTCTTAGAAATCGAACGCAAAAAAAGATAGTTGACTTTCTTATGGAGTTCAATAAATAATGTTTTCGCGGACTTTCCGTTTGCGCCAGAACGGTGGCCGTGTTCGAGTTAATGCCAGCGTGAACCAAGCGCCATCCATCTATGGCTTCACGCACACAGAAGGTCGGGCTGCAGTGAGGCGACTTGCCCTCACGTACATGCCACACCTTGACTCGCTTATCAAAAATCTCATCGTTATAATCGACTTGTTTTTTTCGGCAACAGCCATTGTCTGGTCATACAATACTTGGGTCAGGTGCTAAATAGACTTCGTGCCCGATTCCCCTATTGGCAGGTAGGCGGCTCGGCACTTCTTCTGGGAACACATTACGATGTTTCCACAGAATATCGAAAGGGCTGTCACTCAAGGCAACCCAGCCTTGAGCAGCGAAATTAATCGGTTCGTCCGTATCTAGGACGCTTTCGTCCATTGTGAACGACGAGAAACAGTCCACCAAGTTCTCTTCTGGAATTGGTGTGACTATTTTGCGACTATTTCCTTTCTCAAGTTCAGACAGGAACATATTCCACGACATTTCCGGGATTTTTACTCTCTCCTTAGCAGATTTCAAGACGTGCTGGAGCACTGCAACTGAGAATGTCTCCGCCATTTCGTCATAAACGACCTTGAAAACCTCGTTTAAAAGCCCATCCCTTTTTGCCGGGACTGATCGAAAGGACACTCGTTTTAGCGTGCCTTTGATACTTCTTATTTGTCGAATACTCGTTCTCCGAGTAAACACGAGCTCTGACTGTAAAGCGGGTGCCGTTGCTCTCTTGGCTGACGTACCGCTTCCAAACGTACCAGGCGTCAGGCACTGTCCCGGTTCATGCAACGCTTGACTTCTTGTCACCTCGCTGTCTACTGCCAAAGGCTCTCGGTTCTGTGCACGCAACACTACTTGTCATCGTCCTTTCCACAACACTAAGTATCTCCAAGATGGGTAAGACTGTGTGTATTTGACATCCCCTCAACGCACCTATAACTGTGTTGTCCACGACATAAGTTGCAAAAGCCTCTCGAAAAAGCAATCCCTTTCGGAGTCTTGCGACAAGTCAGCAATTGTGCGTGAACGCCGCCAGACTATCCATGATTGATGTCATGCCAAACATGTCATGCCTAGGATGAGGTTATACGGACTCTTCATACCTAGCACTGGGAGATTCACTCTACAGGGCAAGTCACTAAAACTGTAGGCGAGTTCGAAATAAATTCCTTTAGATTATACATGCCCACCGTTCGCAAAACGAACGGTCGCCTCTTTTCACTTGCTATCCTGGCAAGGTGTCTCAAACACCACCGGTTTCTGTTTTAGAAACGCGAGCTCCACAAAGTTCTGTGATGCAGCTTAATACACGGAATGGGTCATTTCTGCTCGCAAATGGCATCAATAGAAACTCATCACATGGTCATTTGATCAGACGGGTTGAGATCGGAAAATTTGGGGACCTCGGGACAATGCTTCTTTATCGCTCGATAACTTGGAACTCAGGAGTAGCTTTAGAGTCCGAATTCAGTAGGGCTTACCACTCCTACTGCGCCCCTGCATTTCCCGAACCTCAGTGGTTGATGCAGAACTCAAGCGTCTTGCACGCTGGTTTTTGCCATCTTCCTTGTCCACTCTCAGCCCTGGCAGGAATTCTGGCATACTAGCGAGTCATCATGTGGCCGCGCTTGTTACTCTTGAATCAGGCAAGGTCTGCATTGCCCAACTCCATAGGAGTGGCATCCGTCCTCTCGGCCGACGGCCATTACAAAGACGTCGCCGAGGCACTGTTGAAGAATTCCTCCTCAACTTATTCAATTTGGGTTGCCTCTTCCATCGACGACGACTTCTTTTTAAAACGGGCCTGTCACCGAGGGCCCCGCCGCAGTATTATCATGAACGAGGGCTTTCTAGTGTTATCTGGTATCGAATCTACAGTTGTGGACGCCGACAACGCGCGCACATCCTGCACATACTCTTGCAGGAATCGCTTCGTCGATCGCACTCCTAAGAACCGGGCCTGAAGGAACACTTCGTTATTCGGCAGCTGGTACATGGCGCGAATCTTTGTCTTAAAGATCGTTAATGTAATGAACGCCATATTGTCCGCCATAAGCGCCGATTAAGCCCACTTTGAGGCCTTACTGTGCAGGTGCGACATGGCGTACGACACCATCCGGCTGTCGTCCTCAATGAGCTGCGCGACACCGCATTGCTCCCCGCCTAACAGCAAGTAGACAATCGTGTGCGCTTCAGTTCCATCGAACTTGGGCCTCGGCTGATGCGGCTGGACAGAGAGCATCTCAACAGTCATGTTAAGAGCCTCGCCCCGAGCCTGCTCATGCCTAAGCTCATTTTGAGTCTGAGTGACAGACTCTACCGCAGCATGGCTCTGTGCCTCGGACGCGGCTCTCTGCTGTCCGAGCACAAATGCCTTAAACTGCTTCAACTGAGCAACATGTTGCCAAGGAGGACTGCCCAGGAGCCTAGCTAGGGCTTGCTCACCAAGTCCTTGCGCCAAAAGTGCTCTGACACCTCCCGATGATGTACGAAGAGGTGGGGGAAATAGCCCAATCGCAATTGAGACTCATTCTCACTGACGCGCCTAGAGAGACGGGTCGTTGGGAGGACTAATAAGTGTTGTTGGGTATGCTATAGCAGCCACGCACTACTTACACACACATCTTCCGGCAAAGTGAGGAAGCGATTCGACCGTTTCTCTCACTCGCATTGAGGTAGTTGGTGGGCGTCTTAGCGACCTCACCAACGAACTAAATTTTCCATGTATAGGTGTCGTCACAGAAGTGATTATCCGGCTCCACGCGCGCACTTGTCAACTAGAAAGTAGTTTTCAGACTGATTCAAATTTAATATAGTTGAATACAAATCATTTATCCCATCAATCGAGTCCACCTCTTTTAATGCGCATCCCACATTGTGAGCGAATCATTCTAGATACCTCGGATCAAAGATGACGCTAGCCGTCATTATTTTCAATGTGAGTATACCTATGTGCATCACGTACACAACGGAGGGTCACTTTGTGGACCACACCAAGTGGCAGGTCTAAGTCTTCACATGAAGTAATAGACCATCCTGTAAAGCAGACTTCATTTTCTTAACGGGTTTGTGAACAATAGGGTAACAGTTACACTTCCTCTTCACGTCGGGAACGTTACGTAGTCGAGCCACCCGCATTCCCTAAAATAAGAATAGGTTGACTAGTGCTGTAATCAGTACTAGCAAAAGGTGCTCCGTAACACCTGGTACCACTTCGTAGTCCACTTGATGACCTACGCACGTTCCATTTTGTATGGACATGCTAGATGAAAAAGGAGGGCCTCAAGAAAAGGTTCAGCCATTTGGGTGACCTTAAATGGAGGGCGATCGAACGCATGCGTTCAGTTGCAGGTGGGCCAGTCGTATGCGCCATGCTGTCCAATCAGAATACAGATGACAAAGATGCGACCATAGTAGATGAACTCGACGGGGCCCCAGAAAAAGTAACCTTGCTTCATCAGGAAGCCTTTCAACACGCGGAGGTGTTGAGAGAACAGGATGCCCAACAATTAGAGCTGTTGCGATAGCAGCATTTCGATACTGTTAGCGGGCCGACGCTTCCGCGTCGACCCGAAAGCTTAAAAGATAGAAATTTTTAATATAAAGACATTCGAAGGCGAGTCTCTTCCAAGATAATTCGTCGAATTAGACGACGCCATTCGAGCTTGACGAATTTATAATGATGCGACGAGCGTGAAATTTGGCATGTTCATCTTAGCTGGACGTGCCAAATCTTAGACTTTAGTTCTCAAGATTCACAACGTATTAAGTTTAAGGTCGTATCAGGTCTTTAGGACCCGCCCCAGGCAAACATTTGAGCCGCCACGTGCCGAGTTTAGGGCTCGAGCCAAGCTCCTAAATTTGAAGCAGGGCAAGCGTGATCTACACGCTTTTGCCCAGCATAAACGATACCTGGTCAGTTGTATCGTGAATCATCCAATTAATAAACAAACACAAATTAATTTGTTTGTAAAGAGTCTTGCAGGCGGTCCTTTAAAGAGCCACCTGTTCCGGCTTAAACTAGAAACGCACGATCAAGTGACCCTTGTAGCGGAACAGGAGGAGATCAGTCTCAAAACGGGCTTTCGTCCACATTGTCGTCCCGGCGAGATGACAAGAAACCGAAGGTTTAAAATTTATGGACCTCTTGCATGTAGAGAGCAAGAAATCTCGCTCTTCGATCCACAAACAGTTTCAAAAATGAATCGTTGTCAAAAGAGGGGCCACTACGCCTATGAGTGTAGTGCTACATGGCCAGTGCCTAGAAACACTGAGGGAAAAGATCCACCTCCCGCTAGGATCTGCGGAGGACACGGATTCGATATTGGTGTGGAATCGCAACAACGAGAAGGCTCGTCAAAATTCGGTCGGGCTCAGCAGGGACGTAGCTCCCTAATGATCCAGCATTGTCAAAAAAAATTGTAGGCCTTTTGACGAAAGCTACTCCTCGCACGCAAACACTGTGTGCAGATGATGAGGTCAACCTCATCATCTTGATAGCCAAAGTGTAAAATACACTGCCGCTAAAGTCCTTAGTCGATTGTGGGGAGTCGAACAATTTTATTTGACACCAATCGCTAAGAAAATCGCAGACTCAATTTTGTTGAGCGCGATCTCTTTATAAGGAGGATGTCAGTGCGCCTTGCAACAGACACATCTGTAACAGTAAAGAAATTTGAAGTTGGTACCCAACACACGTTAAAGGGTGATCAGTACGATAATGATTTCATCCTGTTAGATTTGAATGACAAACTTGGTGTCATCCTTGGATTATCATGGCTCAGAAAGTACGGGCCATTTAATAACTGGCAGCATCAAGCCGTGAAGATCCCTGTCTCCTGTTCATCAGAAAGTTATCTGATGAACGTCTTAGAGTGTCCACAAGCGTATATATGTCCTACAAGTGAGTGCGACGGTCTCACTTGTGGTTCAGTCATTTGCACGACTGCTCAAGAACTCAGTGTGACGAACCGGAGTTAGATACCGACGGCTGTGCAGAAGTACAGGCAGCGTCAAAGTTCGACCACGCGAATAAGTTGAGTGGTACAAAACAAGGAGTTTGCTTGGACAAGAATATTTGAATAGCCTATTTATAAGAGACGGTGCAAAAATTCTAGATCCACTGGAGAGCCAAACGTAGAGGATCTCGCCGTGGCTGCACAACCAAAGTTAGGGGCAGTTGAGGAGAATACCCCCAAATAAAACTTGAGGGAATAAGTCCCTAAGAATCTGCGGAACCTTTGTAAATCAGTTCTAAAGAAAATAAGACATTAAATGTCGTAAGAAACAGCGGATCAAGTGTAGGCGCTTATACACTTTATCTGAATGCGTACCCAAAGTCAATTTTGGACATAACCCAATTGTCAATGCTAGAACCGATTCGGTTCTTGCATGATCTGCGTAGTAGCAAAGCCAAGCAGATCATAATGCTTGTCACAGATTACAAATAAGAGGCTGATGTTTGGTCGACAAAGTATTTCCTGAGAGCTAACGGGTTTTCAGCAGCTCATCGATGACGAAAGTGTCTTCGATGAGAAGTGTAACAAGTCACCTGTCACTAGTACTAATTAATACTAGTTAGCCTTATACCGGGTGCCTCAAAGTTTCACGTACACAAGTATACAGAGGAAGGCTTCTGAGTAGCTAAGGGTCTTAAGCTACCAAAGGTAATTTCATAATTTTTAAATAGGGAAAAGTAAAACTGTGTTGATAAATAGTTTCCTACGTAACGTTCTTCTATCTACTACTGAATTTATTATATTAATATATAACTAAGTATGGCGCCTCCTTGCGTACCGCACAATAGTGTCTAGAAACAATTGGTGGGTTGACTTAAAGTTTGATCAACCAAGTCGTGCTATATCGTTAAATATTTCTTTGTGTGAACCTGAACCCTTTTTCAAGTTGGAATCATGTACTCGTTGCCCATCTTTAGAATTTGCTGTTTAGGCACTGCTGGCGACTTGAAAGATTTAAGAGGGTAAATAACGTACAATCCATTGAACATCTGCATATCCGCTGCCTGCCTTTTTCAGTCACAATTATATACCTCGATAATTTTTTGCCGCCAACATATCCTTAATCGAGTATATAATCGAAGGAGGAGTTAGCACCCCGTCACGATGCCCTCATTGTCGGAAGATCGTCTCCGCATGATGCAGATGACCTGATGGACTCCGCTTCCCAGACTGAAAACCTCGCCCTTTTTTGTGATGGGCCACAGCAGCTAGCTCTGCTGGGGAATGATGCGGCCAACGCATTCGTTACCACTGAAGGCAAATATTTTAAAATGTCTCTCGCGCAGACAGACTACGAGACGCTAATTTCCAGACTTTGCGCCAACGAGAGGCAATAACGTACCCTTATACCCGCTCCTGACGTTCGCGTTGAGAATGGGGTGGCCGTGAAAAGCATCCATACGGGGGCTTTGCTAAAAAAGGAGAACCGGAGGAGTACGCTCTTCTTCAATATCTAAACTTGGAGGACGAACCCATGGGCGACTTTAATACGCATTGGAACGTCGTATAAAATCGTAGAAGTGTCTGTTAACCGACGACGGCAAGCGACAGTGTCCATTAGTGGAATGCGGAGCCGCTATCTGGGCAGCGGCGGCCGCGGCGAAACCGCACGTGTTACTCAATCAAGTCCAATTATTTAGGTGTCCCTGTAAACTCATCAACTCTCTCGCAGACTCAGTCATCGTTTAGTGGACAGAGAAATGGCAAAGGGATTATCTGCCGGACTACCTAGCACTTTTTCAGACAAATAGTACGTCAAAAGCGACGCGGGCCTAGCTGGATCAGTGGATGCAACAGATCCTAATTCTGAAAGGCCGAAAGGTCGCCGATAATCTCGGTGATAGCGCCGACTTTTAGAAACGCATCCGTGTCAAGAAATATGGGAATGACGACCTTTTCCGGCTTTGTAATTATGTTTGGCGGGTGAAATTTAGTCATCACATTTTGTGCGCTCATCTGTATCATGTCGAAATTAGAGAGCTTTATCTATGACTGATCCGGGAGCTAGCTCCCGGCCAGTCATGGAGGTCCATGTCCAGCTCCTAAAACGAGATGCGCAATACAAATCCAGTTACAATGGGGGCGGGACACAGGCGGAGTGGGCCAGTATTGCGCTCTATTTTAATTCGCTTTCGAGAAGCCATAAATAAACGAAGGCGCTGACTACAAAGAGCAGTCCACACATCACGGCTCGGTCATCGCTTTCAACTTTGGGCGAGGTTCAAGCTGATGCGTACGGTCTAAACATGCAAGATAGAATGATGTTCCACCGACCTCAATCGCGTTCTCGGTAGGAGTTTTTAACAGCTACGACTCGAAGGATATTTCCGCAGAATTTAGGCGAATTTTCTTGCGAAAATCGTCCAATATGAATGACAGCATGGCGGAATGTGCCACGAAAACGCGACCAGATATTTGGTGTCTTCAAGAAACCCACGTCACCTCTTAGGATGAAGCGGAGGCATTAGATCGTGAGTGTAGACGGCTTTGATGACTATACACGGTAGAGCCAGCGTCACCTCTTTCTTACTAGAGACTGGGGACGCATTGAGCAGGCGGGATGGCTCTTTTTCTAATACCGGACATGGCCCGGTCGGCACAACCATGACCTGGCCTCCTGACCATGCCGAGGCAAATTGCGTTATCTGTTCAGGACATTTTTTGACTCGTTAACATTTATGCATCTAACGAACGGGCAGAAAGGGAATTGTTTTTCGAGGGGCTGGAAGGGTTGCAGCGATCCCACGCCCCCGTCATTCTAACCGGATGTATTGACTGCGTCCAACCCCCTTCGCTCGACCTCCTGGGGATACGCTCGGCTAGTCGCACTGAAAGTTCAGCATTAGATTCCCTCGTAACATGTGCCAGCAAGTCGACGCGCTGGATTAAAATTTCACCCCGACGACGACCTGGAATGGGAGGAAAACTTACTTTAATTGTTGGGCGGAGTCAGCAGCCAGTAGAATCGATTGTTTCTACGTATTTTACACATGGGAAACCGAGTGCAATAATTAGTCAATTCATCCCCCTTCAGCTTCGGATCACCTGCAAGTCACTTTGCATATCTCTTCTGGAAACGGGACCGGTAACCCGTTCCCAGTCGGTTGTAGCGTCGCCGACAAGTTAAGCTCTGAATGGAATCTGTGCTAAGAAAGAGCCACAGTACAGACAGCTCTGCAGCAACTTGTCACTATATCCTCTGACCGCATCGTCACCACCGCCGAAAATCGTGCCTTGACGGCAGATATAATGAAAGCAGAGGTGGTACTCGCAATGCGAACTCTCAGTAGGCGTAAAGCCTCCGGCACCGACGGCTAAGGGAATGAGTTTCGCAAGGATCTTCAATAGCTTTTAATACCGCCATTAGTGGAAATAGCCAACAAGATCATCCAAAGTGCACGCCCACCCAAGTTGTTTATGGAGGCGCTCGTAATTTCGCTACGTAAGAAAGGTAATTTCGTCGAATGCACGGACTAACGACCGCTTTTTCTGTTGCAAACGGGGTAAACGGTAATTGCTAAGGTCTTGGTGACGCGTATGCAGAAGTGTCTGCCACATGTTATCGGTTCTTCTCAACAAGGCTTTGTACACGGACGCCAAATGCAAAATACGGTATCAATGATGCTCGCTCACCTCCAAAGAGCACATGAGGAGGGTACATTTTAAGCCAACGCCAGCCGCGCCAACGGTACGATTTCGGACAACGGTGAGATTTCGTCACTTCGTCCAGTGCGGTATGGCATTCGGCAGGGCCGTCCCATCGCTCCTCTTCTTTCCTGGTGGTAGTCGAGGTGCTGGCCGTTGCAATACAAACGTCGCCCCAACTTTTCGGGTTCACACTTTCAGGAGTACACATCCAGACACATATATTTTTTGGGTATGTCGACG
This sequence comes from Bremia lactucae, assembly GCF_004359215.1. NCBI lineage: Eukaryota > Oomycota > Peronosporomycetes > Peronosporales > Peronosporaceae > Bremia > Bremia lactucae. The sequence goes on along the minus strand of NC_090614.1, from coordinate 3,872,367 downwards.
AATCTACACTGAATCTATAAAATGCAAGCCTACTACGACCGGCTATGAACATCGTTATGGAGTTTTTTTTCGGACGGCTTTCAGGGTTGCAGATGCGACCGACTAAAAGCCAAATCACATTTTTGAACACGGCTATCCGTCAACTCATGTATCAGGGTATCGCAGTGGTTGCTCCATCGACAACAACGAGGTGAAACGGCTATCAAATGGGTGCAGGAAAATTAATTAACATTAATTGGGCTCTCCGTATCAAACATGCACACCGCCGCCTCCTCACTGCAACGCGAGTATCGACGACCCTCGAGCATCGCATTCTTATACTCAATGCGATAGTTCCACCCGGGATTTTGAATACGGCTGCAGTGTTCGAGCCCCCAGCTGGGCGCTTAAACAGCTTAATTATCATAAGACACAATTCATTTGGAAGACGTCCCACAGGATCGAACCCGGGAGAAACAAAGTTGCTCCAGACCTCCTTCTCACTCCCCATAAGGCAGGCGGTATTGACCTCGTTTCGGTCACTCTCGCCATCAAAAACCAGCGAGTGAAACATGCGCACTGGCAATGACTTGGCCGAAGGATTTTTATTACTCAGTGTGGGTGTCCTGGATTACGCATGGTGCACACATCACGGCCATCGTTCCGCACCGACCGAGCGTAAAACACATTGTATCGCCGTCTTCCGAGCGGTATTCGGATGCTATGCATGAGCTCGGATGCGCGTTGACGCCAGCACCCGCGCAAAGAGGACATCCCCGCACGGGTTCAGGACCACCTACCGACCCTTCGGTCATCATCGACCAGCTGGTAGGAAAAAAACGACTGGGTGCTGCATCTCTCTGTACCCCTTCCCTATCGGTCTCACTCAGTCGAGTTTTGGCCTCAGGAGATCGAAGACTTCTGGCAGACTTTTCAGTGGAGTGGAAACTCTTGATTTCTCACACCACAGGCGTCGGCGCTGCCCGATCTAAGTATGACAGAATTGGCGCTGTCTCCTTTGAACAACTCTACATCGAGCGAACAGGACCCCGGGAATATGTCTTCAGCGGCATTTACACGGGCCTCCTCTCCCGCCGCCATTCAAATGCTAAACTTCGGGAATGGGCGGTCATCGTCTTACTTGAATCGCTATCAATTGACGTCGGAAATCCGGTAGGGTGTCCGGCCCCACTCCGGCTACGGCGTCTCTTTCACACAAGCGATCGCATGGGTGCAAGGCAAAGTTCGGGGCACTTCTCTCTCTGCCTATTCTGCTCATTGTCAGAGTTGGATGCTCACTCAATGCCACAATGACATTACTCGGGTTTTCGACGGGGAACCGCCGCCGGTCCAGAAGAAAACGCAGGAGCTTACCCAACTCGCGGAGCGCAAGCTCATCCGTAATGGGGTCATACTTTTTTAACACACAGGTCCACTACTATCCATGGTTCGCTCCGCCCATGGTTCTTAATTGCCACGTCTTCTCGTTCCTTAAACAAGAAGCTTTCTAGTCGTCTAAGCAGTGTCTTGCAACACCGCTGAAGCTGGCGATTGCTAAACTGGGCACCAAGAGCCAGCAAACGCGGCGGCAACGCGCAGCTCTCGATGTCTCGCCGGATCATATATGGGATTACGGACACGAGGTGACGAAATATCAGCTATGGACCCGGTACCACCACGCTACCGGTCAGCTTAACGATTGGTATCAGTCCCGGCCTCCGGACGGGACTTGCATGTGTCGAGAATGCGTGGGACAGAAGGAGACCCAGGAGCATTTTTTTTGGGGGGGTCCCTGTGCTCAGGCAGTCTGGGCCCGGCACATGAATCATTGGGAGAGCACACCTCGTAAGCCGTGTCACCTAATGAATTGACTCGAACACTGTGCAAATCGTAGCGTACCATGCTTATCACCGCAGCTCACAGCCGGTCCCTACAGCGCGCTGCAGGGACCGTCATAATCACAATGCTCTGGCAACACCACGTGGACAGCGTGTTAAACAATGCGAATATTCCGATGCAAGCCAGTAAAGCCTTAATTTGGAGAAAGGTTCAGCTCCATTGCGGGCGCTTATCAAACGTCTCCATTGCAGGGCAGACACGGCCGTGCGTGGCGCCCAATTTTTTGCATGTTACGACATAATTATATCAGAGCCGATGGGGCCCTCCAGCGTTCCTAGTGAGGTTAACTACCTATTAGAGATTTTGTGTAATGGGGCCCTCCAACGTTGCTAGTGTGGTTAACTACCTATTAGAGATTTTGTGTAATGGGCGCCCCATCGGTTGGAGAACCGTTGTTGTGGTACATTTACTTTATGGGCAAAATGCCCTTTTATCTTATTCAAATACTTAGTGCTAAAATCCTATTTATCATGGGTAACAATTGTGGTCGCCGCCAGATATAAATCTGGCGGCCGAAATCTATTTTCAAATTAGGTAGGGTTAGGTTTTTAGATCAAATAATTAAATAAAGTGCAGTCCCCCCTTTTGATCTTAAAGCGTTAAGTGGAGTATTCGACTCTTTTTCCAATTTAACAACCGCTTGGAAAGAAACAGAAATAGAAATTGTCACGCTGTTATAAATGTTATGTTTGAATTTAACATAATCTTTGCAATAGTTGTAGGATCGCGAAATGTCAACCCAACTCGCAATTTCTTCAAATTCTGCTAAAACTTAACGTGCATTCTGAAAAGTCTCTATGTAGCTCAATTCTGACGACAATTGTCACACTTAACAGATACATCGCCAATTCTTGAGTTTTGCCGGAGCAGCGAGGTTTGGCATCCGACGCCCGTCCGTAACCGACGAGGGGGAGCTGGAGCAGCACGGCTGCGAGAAGATAGGAGCTGTGTTGTCATTACACTGCATTAATTGTCGCACATTGTTCTTCGTACACGTCACCTCTGCTCCTTCTTTCAACACCACCAATCCTCGCGGCAAATTCATCGCGGGGTCCACGAGTTGCATGGATTCAAACATCCGTGAAAGCTTCACCCAGTGCGGCGGGTACTTGAATCGCGCCACATCCATTAATAACACCATGTCCTCTTGCGCATGGTACCCTCCAATGGGTGAAAAGTGGCCGTCTCCTGTCTGGCCGAGCACCTTACGGCTATAGTTAAGCACTACGATTTCCGAGCTCGTGGCACAGCTACGCTTGACAATGTCTCGAAAGTGCTCGAGTGTAAAGTCTTTAGTAGCGCGGTAGTCTTCTGTAATTACGCCATTGCAGCGTGCCAAGTAAAGGAATTCAGAGAGGCTAATGCCCTTTTCTTTCGCCACACTCAAAGACGTGCAGCATTCAAAGAGCTCTTCACTAAACCAGCGCCACGGCCCTTTCCAGAGGCGTCCAGGGTCGATTTGCAGCGCATTTAGACACATGGCTAACGTTGCGAGGCCACAGTAAGCAGGTTCGGCTTGCGTAATGAATTGTTCCGCCAATGGAAAGTAAATGTGCATGTAATTCTGAGGGCAGTTGATCGCCTCGGTAAAGAGTTTACGGCCCTCGGGGCTGGAGAAGGAGACGCAAGTCTGAGGAAGGTGGCGCCGATGGAAGCTTTCAAAGTTGTTGGCAACAAGCAGAGGCACGGTGGCTAACGGCGGAGACTGCGACAAGAGCGGCGCGTCTTGCCTATTCGTTCTGCAAGGGCACTCCATTCGTACTGATGATTTATTACTGTCGATGTAGTCAGAAAGATGTTGAAAAATACACAACACGACACTGTTGCAAGAACAGGAGGTTTTCGGTCTTAATTACGTTTCTCGGATTTTTGTTAAAATGCAGTGATGGATCAGAAGTGACAAATTGCAACATTTGGGGTATCACAACAACAAAACTTACGTATTATTATCTTCTTCCTTTACGATACAAACATGGTAGCTTCATTCCCTATCAAAGTAATCGTTGAGCTAGTTTCGTTGAATTCCCCCGCATCACAATAGAAGTAGTTGCTGGAACGGGGTAGCTCGTTACAGTATCATTATTACCTATAAGAGGAACAATAAAGGATAATAATGAATATTATATCTTGTATCGAAAATATGATACGTGAAGAAGAAAACAGAGGTTCACTCGCCACGAGACAACTCATTGGTGAGTGAGCGTATTGGTTTTGCTTCTTTTTCGCCATGAAAAGATTCATAAATGCCACTTTAGAGTATAGAATTGCTTCATAAAGTATGTAGGTGTCGTGCATCTTTCAGCCTCTTTCAAGGCAGCATCTCTATCTGACCAACATCAAATATTATTTCATAAGAATGCAAAGCTACCTTTCACCAACGCTAAGACCTACAATTTTTTTAAATGGAGGCTATCGATGATGCAATTCTTGTGGTTTATTTTGCGAAAGCAAGTAGTATCAATTCCTGTGTGAGCTTAGCTTCCGAAGCATTTTTCTTGCGTAAGTATACACACTTGTTCCTGCTCGTAAGTGACATGGAACCTGCAGTCAGGATCTAAACTGCATCAAAAGTCGATACATTAGCAGAAAAGCCACCACATATGCGCCCCATGCAACGTAAATGTTCGCCACATAACACCACATCAAGATTGTTTTCCAAAGGTGCCGGCGTAAACTCCCATACATTGGTAGAGATTGGAGAAACTCTACCCACAGATTATTTTAACCACGCGGCTCCGTAGATATTATTAAGGAGGCTTTGTACTTATTTAAAATGTTTCCGGACAAACAAAATATTCATTACTTTGCCGGATAGTTACTAGATTTATATTTGATTACAGTTAAAAAAGAAGTGAGCCCATGGAGAAAAAGGTTCCGTCAGTATTAGCAGAGAAAGAGAAAAAAATCACGTCTTGTCCATCAGATGGATTTATTAAGCTGTCTCGCCCATAGATTCTATGTCTTGTCCATCATATGGTTTCATCAGCTTGACGCAACCTTTGTATGAAGCTGTCTAGTATTCGTCTCTTTTGACAAAATCTAGAACGTCCTCCTTGTCAGTTTCTGAACTTTTCCATGACAAAGGATGTGACAAGTATGACGATACCGTCGACTTGTACGGATAATCAATGTGAGGCTCTGCATAAGACAAAGTACTATTTCAAAAAAAGATTATCGTATCGGCAACAATACAATCAGTTTGGCAGTGTCGGAACAAATTGATGACCACAACCTTTTCCGTCAACATGACGATCATCAACCCAGTTTTCTTTATTAGTTGTCAAAAGCATAGAAGATATCAGTTTCGACAATAGTTAATTGACAAAAGGACTTTTGTTATGTTCTGTGTAGCATCGTGGGTATGTAGAACTAGTCATCCTAAAGATGCTTTTAAGCCTTGACACCAGATTGGGTTGTACTGTTAAATACCAGTCGTGCCATTCAATCGCAAGAGCGTGCGGCAAAAGTTAAGTAACAAATGAACCATTTGGTCGGCAGCTGTCGCGAGTTCGCCCCCAGCAGCTTCTTCTATTTATTCATTTGGAATTTTCGATCACACGTAAAAGCCACGTCTTCAAACACATGTCAACTTTCGCAGCGATAAGTAAGCAAGACTTCATGCTATCCGGGGTATCTTCCCGTCCGGCTCAAGAACGTAAAGTTCTGCCACCGCTTGACAGGCCGCCGTCGCACAGGTATGCTTCGAAACGCTGTGAACCAGCATCGTACGCTTCTGAGACTTCAAAGAAGAAACTCGTCCCTGTAGCATCCATTGTTACTTCGTTTGTTAAATTAGACACGCAAAGACAAACGTTCGAGAAATCACATACTGCGGCAGCCACACGCGTTGACATTTGCGCAACATTCATGCAGAAGATTTGCCGCAAAAACAGCACACCACGCTGGCCACATCGTCTATTTTGCGGATCTTGGAAGCGCTGTTCTTCTATTCAAAAATTCACGCAACGCAGCGACTCGGAGCTTCAGCGTCATTCTTACAATCATCATTTGCAGAAGCAGAAAGCAAAGGTGGAGACGATTCCGCGGTCATTGTAGCTCAAACGGCACATACGCGTATTCATCGAATTGTGGCTTTCACAGAAGCGAAAAGACCTTGAAAGATTTAACGGCTCTTTTGGGTGTCAGACTAGCGAATCTAATCAGAGCTCCAGGCTTAGATGGTCAACATGTTATTCAGGCTGTAGTCGATCGCTTTTGTTTCATACAGAATATTACAATACCCGTCTTTAGCCATGAGCTTACATTCTTGCATCAAACCCTGTTTGTTAACGAGTATTTTAGATCAGGTTCGCAAAGACGTTAACAAATTAACATTATGGAGTTAACATTATTTAAACAATGTATATTATCAAGCTCTTGCTTTTCAAGAGTACATCGCATATTTTTCTGAGCATTGACTACATCAGATAAAGCTTCATTTGCATGGATGTGCAGGTTAAAGCGGATTTATCGAAGTAAAGAACAGAGTCTAGTAAGTGAATGTAAAACATATAAGATGTAAGATTAGATGGTAAGACAAACCATGTATATTTTAAACGAACTCTGACTGAGAGATACAACATAGAAGGTCAAGACATTAAATCGCCACGCGTACACAGCTGACTGCACCATATTTAGCAAGGAGTGATGCGATTGATGGCAGCCGAGGCGAGACGTTGGCCATCTGAGATTTTTGCAGTGTCGGTATCTCGAAGTGAAGCACCTGTCTAGCAGCCGAAAACACCGGTACCGGAGCCGTTTCAATGACTTTAGAAGTTCCTTCGCTTCTCGGAGAGCACCAATCCAGTTGAAAAGTGACTTTGCTGGGAGGTCCAGCAGGCCTATTGATAAGCATGACAAGCTTTGCTTGTTGCCTTTGCAGATGGTCATTGTACGAACGACGCTGAGTATCCGAATTGCAGTTTCGAAGCGCTTTTTGGATCGACCAAATGCTTTTTCGGAGTCCACGAATTTGTCGATGTGGCCATCGTGGGACACCGTTCTTGCGGCAAATCTTTTTCATAAGGGTCATACATACGCCGAAGCGAGCGGCCACCTCAGTCAGTGGTTTCTCAAAGTGTGGACGCAGCATGTCAAGAGTGATAGACCTTGAGGCTTTCGGTGTTGCACGAACGCTCTTCATCTTTGGAGTCTGAACGACGTGGGTCGGACGTAGAGACATTGGAGTTACATGCAGTAATTTCGGAGTAAAGCGTTTGGATGTACATAATTGCGACGGCCCTACGTTCAGCGAAGGTAGTGCCCGACGCTCGAGCGCCGAATGAGATGGCTTATCGCCAAAAGGTATGTCTTGCTCACGAATTGCTGCGAATACCGACATGATTATCAAAGGAGTGTTTGCTGTTGATTTAAATGAATAATGAATCCAAATTGCACTGATGGACTTGTTGAAAGACGAAAGAAACAGCAGTCAAGCGAGTAATTTGCTCTCTCATCGAGCTTTTACAGCATGTGGCAGAATTGAAAACGGCAGAGATCTCCATGACGTAGCATAATCGACCTTTTGTCAAGGCTTGGGGGCTTCTTAGTGGATGACAAGTCCCGCCTGTTCAGAGCGACTAATTGATGGCGACGCCCCTACGATGCAGTATGGAATTTTAAGTTTATCGAGGTTTTACAAATACACGCCTGACATTACTGCAGACGTCAAACAGGGGAATCAACGTTTAATTAGAAACAGGAGGACATGTCGGGCAACACAATGATTGACCGGCTTTTCAAAGTTCACCACTCTGTGCAATATGGTGACAATTGTTCGTTTGATTTCAACGTGCAGTGCTATGCATAGGTTGAATAAGCTCAAACAATTTATTACAACAGCTATATGATGTGTGACTTTTCGACGTTAACAAAGTAAGCTAGTAGCGTGGAGTTCAAAAAGGGCACAGTGCTAATTGCAGAGCATTCAAAGCGCTACGCATGGCATCACAAGCCGGCATGCTCTCTAGGTCTTTCGTCGAAAGGGTTCGAAAGCAGTCGCAGCTCAAAGATTTGCCCCATGCGGCAAAATTTAAAAATATAAACTATAGGAACAAACGTGAGCTGATCAAGCCTATAATAATAGATAATCTTCAAATAGCTGAACGAGCCACTAGATTTTCTAAATTAAAAAAAGGACCTACCACATGTAGTACTTTCGCGAATACTCTTTCAGAAGTGACTGTGAAACACACATTACCCGTCATCCAGTGTCAAGGGACGTACCCTAAGCCTGAAGTCTTATGACGAGACCAACGGGTCATATTAATCAGAATCGCAATAATACCACATTAAATAGAAATTGTTTAAGATTCTGAAGCGGTGCACTTGCTTTCCTTTCTTAATATAGAAGCATCAATAAAACATCCTGTAGCCCACGTGTTCTTGATACTATCGCCACGGCTTGAAATACACCTGATCTCCGGCAGAATTCGATGAGTGCGCCGTCGTCATATTGTATATTTTTGTAGGAAATCGTGTCTTGCTCGTAAAACTTACACCCCGCTATCATCAACCTTCAGCGTCTTTGGCGCTATTACATATTCAATTTGGTGCTTTCCATTACCGCTCTCTGAAAATCAGCTACACATCGCTGCTGATCTTGCTCGACGTGTTGTATCTATACAAAAGCTGAGGCTTTCGCGTTAGTTCCTCTTGCCTGCTACAATTGTGCTCTTATAGTATCTACATATTTGCAAGATATAGTTATGTGACTCCTTATTCGCTTACTCTTGCTGCAATTTTGTCTCTCAGATAGACATCTTCAACACTAATTGCAATTGTTAAATGAAGAAAGCTACATTTTGGTGTGCCGTTGCAGTTGTACCCCTCGCGTACCCTTACATCTGAATTCATTCTTTCAATTTTGGTGTGAAATTCATATTTTTTCAGACCAAAATTGAAACAATGAATCTTCAATTCTGCTTTTTATCAGCTGAAGACCGTTGTTTCAATTTTGGTCTGAATTTCCATGTATTTTCACATTGTGTAACTTTTGGCCGCATAAATCAATTTAGCTCGAGTTAAAATTCAATATTGCGAACAAGTACGAAATTTAAACTTATAACTCCAGGTCACTGTGGTTAAATTATTGAAGTGTATAAATAACCAACATTATAGCAAAGCTCCGTGTTAGCTATATGAATTCTGGTTTGATAAATACAATTACGGGAACGCTAATCAAAAAAATAAAATGAAGTGTATAAACCTTTTTTAACTAGCATTTCAAATTTCAAACGAATGTTTTTAGGAAACATAAAGTGCCCTCCCCCCCTCCAATAATGCATATATTGTCAAAGCTCGCGTGGTTTGGAGCCACGTGAAGCTTTTGTTTCTTATACATCCCACGCATATCAAAGCGTCTTTTGTTTCTTATTCATTCTATACCTCAGCCGGTGATCAGAAGCTTTTATTGTACTTAGGACAGTTTACGAGATAATCTGGCAGCGTACTTGCGCGGCGATGACCTTAAGGGAGCGGACGCTTTCAGCCGTTGTGCACTGTTGTCGGAGTAGTCCCGTCCGGAGGAGGAGGTACCATCTTGCCGATCCATGGGGTTAGACCGAATCAAATTCGTACGCAAAATGTGCGAGGATTAAAACAAAGTATGCGTGCCAGGTGGATAACGGCGTGGCAAAAATCGGCCAGTCCGAAACCAACTTTGGCGTGTTGTATTTAAGAAACACATGTATCAGACTCTGAACAAGGCACGGGCGTTGAGTTTACATTGGGCAGCACTATGGGGAGAACAAAGACATATTGACCACCCACCTCTCTCGTACTGGAGAACGGGGTCCTCTCGGTCAGAAGAAGAGGCGATTCTTTTGACATATAGCCGCACAGTGCACAGAATCTTGGACTTTGAGTCTCTGGAGTACGCGGGCTATTGCTTTCTCCATAGACGGCCTCGTTCTTTTGAGCTTGTATGCCTCATCGCTCAGCCTAGATCGCGAACCCCTATTTTTCGTCCTTATCCCAATCGAATTTTCCGAGTGACAATTCTTTGGCTCAAAGGGATTTTAACTGCGTCTAAAATATTTTATTGGATCGGGTTGGTCCTCAATGAACTAGCAGGCCCGAAAGTCCGGCATTGGCAGTGCTTAATGATTGGGCTGATGCTCGGGTGTTGCGACATCATGCAGAATACGAGGAAGGGGACGGCACTATCGATCATTTCACTTACAGGAAAGGTGACAAAGCCATTCAAATTTATTGCTCTTACTTTCCTCACAACTGGTTCTCTCAGGTTTGCTGGGAAGCAATTCGGACGCGGCCTTGTTTCTCAGACCATCAAGAAGTGGAGCTACAACTACGGGCGCAGCAGCGTACCTCGCAGCCACCGCGTGGACGTCAAATAATTTATTCCATCTTAGATTATCACCCTTTTAAAGGTGTGGCCCAGCTCCTCAACAAGATGGATACTTTGGCGGTTGGCAGGACTGCTTCAGTTTCTCAATTGGTTGCGGCTGTCATTTCGTGTAAAACGTGCATAGCAAGAGTTCGTAAACGAACGCGGCAAAGGCGGCATTGTAACAGAAAACAACTTTTGCAACGAGAAAGGCGACAACTTTTTAGCTGCTGTCAGTGTATTGAATCCAATTTGGAAGGAGTTCGTCTGGAGTCATTAGTTCGGAGTGGATAGCGACTGAAATGAACCACAGCCCGCCTTCGGTGGTCCTTTAAGCGTATCGCTGAATGGGAAAGGGACTAAACGGTGTCCTGCATGGTTCAGTGTTCACACGAAACATGAATATAGCCACGAACTTTGCCTCGGAAGGATCGCCGATCCTGGGCGTTGTTCATCGAACCGAACATGTGGCTGCTTTACCACAAGCTATTCGAGCATTTGTCCGCATTCCAACTGAGTGTCGGCTGTCCTATTCAGATAATATGGCCTTACTAAAGAAGTTGACCGAAGGGGGGGGGTCTGCAGGGTGTTGCCGATCTCAGTAGACATAAATCAGCTAATGCCGATGGTCTGAATAAAGATTCTTAATAAGACACATCGACGCTCATGGTGCCAGCTCTGGTGGCGGTGAGTAACGAGATTTTGCGGGGAGCGCCGATGCTGCCGTTATCTTGGAGGCTCTGGTGAACCCGTAGCGTAAGAAGGGCGATTCGGCAGATGGTCTGAATTATTGCCCGATATATTTGCTCCAGACTAGCTACAAAACTTTTGCAAAGGTTCTGGCGACGCGCTTACAGTGGGTACTACCAATTTTAATTGGGTACTCGCAACAAGCGTTTGCTCACGGCAGGCGTATGCACAAGCTCGTAATGATGATGCTATCCCCACTCTCATCGTCTTTCGAGGACGAAGACCTATCGTAAGCTCTAGCCGCGTCATTCTCGTGCTGGGTTTTCGGAAGGCGTATGCCACCGTGGTTTAGAAGTTTCTGTATGAAGCCCTTTGACGGTTTTCACTTCGACGTCCAGTCAGGGATCCGGCAAGGTTGTCCCTTGGCACCTCTACTGTTTCTATTCGTCGTGGAATTACTTGGGTTAGCTATTCGTCAGGAGCCTGGTCTACACGGGCTATCAGAGCCAGGCAATGCCGACGGCAAGCATATTTATCGGCTTTTGTCGACGACTCGACTCTTTTTCTCCACCGCGTGGAACAACTAGAGCGAGCTCCGGCTAATCACTCGCTTTGGGGAACTATCAGGTCTCCACGCACAACCGACGAAAAGCAAGCTGATTTTCTGAACACGTCGACTTAAGCAGTTTCATGGCATCTCAGTGCTGCCTCCACATGAGACAATTCGATACTTGGGGTACGACATCGGCACAGGGGAGCTGGTCAATCCGAATTGGGCACTGCGTCTTCGTCGGGTCCACAGACAGACGGTAGAATAATTGCATTAAGTGGTCCTACTTAAAGCAATCATCCTACCGTCCGTCTTATTCACAATTGCAGTCCTTGACATTTCAGATTGGACGCGAACGGAGCTGACCAGGCGGTATAAGCAGTTTCTGTGGTAGCATGCCTCCGCCTTCGCGGTTAGCAGGCACAGATTAAATCCGGGCCTTCTTGTTACGCGGGTCTTGCCTCGTTGACGTGGCTATCAAATCCAGAGAACAAAGCATGCGCTGCAATGGTTCTTTCAGAAGCCGGACTTTTAGAAAGGGGACGTTTTGAGCTATTCGCTTAGTATCTGTATTTATTCCGGAGTTGCAATTGATTGGTGCTACTTAGTGTGCGTTGGTGAAGCAGTGCATGCGGGATAATACCGTGAAGGCTTGGAAGGTCTCCTCGCTCCTTCTCCTGATCAGGTTCTATCATTGCGCGCCAGGATGGCGGAGAACTATGCAAACCTTTTAAATGTGGCCAGTAGCTAATGGGAAGGAAAGAATGGGTCTTGTCTTATTATATTCGTTTTCAGACGCTCAAGCTGACCAGGAACCCAAGGCACGAACATTTATTAGCTTCTGGAGTCGTTTTAATTGGAATGACAACCCTTGGGCTCTAGCTACCCAAGACAAGCCTTTAAAGCATACACAATTCGCCAGGGTCCCGCCGTACCAGATTCAAAACCTCAACATTCAACGCACAGGGCCTCGAGACTTTGCCTTCACGATTCCATCTCTTTGCGAAGATCCCCCGAGACATTTGTAGCCTACACTACGGATATGGACTACCATGATTTTATTCGCATCACCAACGATTGCGATTGGGGCGGGGTTCGATGGGGCAGAAATGACCTTACGGCACCCCCTTTTCCTTTAGGCGATTATAGCAGTGGACTCGAATTAAGAACACCTTGGTGATGGGTATATGCTAGGACTGAGTTACTTCAGTAGCACCTCCAATCAAGTTGTTTCTGATGACGGACTCCACGGGTTTCTGCAAGAAGTTATGCCGGCCTTACGATGTATTATCGAGAGCGAGTACGCGTACTAGCGACGTAAAATCTCACAGGGACTGTTTTTTCTTGCTTATCCGTCTCTTCATCAATTCTTTTAGAGTGTGTTGGAGACAATTGATAATGAACGAATTAGGACAGCAATTCAACAGAGTGCATTTCAATATCATAAGAGCCTGCTCCATCCAGCACTACAGAAATGGTTGACTCGCTTCGAAGGACAATCGCAGACAGACCTATGGCTTGCGGTCGTAGCGCATTAAAGTCCTACTCAAGTTTGAAATCACGCGAACAGTCTCACGGAGTATCAAATGTGGACTTGCTGTCGTATAGAGCTACCAACAAGATGAATCTATATCACGCAGTCCGTTCCGTTGATCATAGCTGCAGAAAGCTCCGGCTCTGCATTGGATGCAAAGAGACCGCTACACATATCTTCTCGATTGTCCCACAGCGAAAGCATGCTGGAGACAATTAATTCGGCACTGGACTGAAACGGGGGCGGGAGAAGTCGAGGTCACCGCTCGTTTTAGACACTGTGCCCATCGTCAAGGTTTATCGCTACCTCACCGTCTACGTGAGCTTCTGTTCCATCATTTTCAGGACGATCACAAGGCCGCGGAGGCCGAATTTCGACGCATCTGGTCCGTTCTCTGCTCTGTCTGCCAAGTGCATCTCTGCGTAGAGCGCAATGAGGCGGTATTCCGTGGACAGCTCTCATCCACAGTCGGGAGTGCATCAGCATTTTGAGAAAGCGGATTAAGGCAGCTGAAGGTGATTGCTCTACGCGAACATCGGTCGGCGATCACTGCAGTCAGCGGAGCGCGTCTCCTCGCATGTATTGAATTACTTCGTCAAGACCGCAAGGGCACCCGCCTTAACGGGACATCAGCCCCGACAACCCACCCACCCCTGCGCTTGTATCCTGGCTCAGGACTTTTCCGACATCTTGCTCACGTTAACATGTAAATAGACGATCGTCAAACTCCTCCTCATTTTTCATACTTAGTAATACTCAAAACGTTTTAGTGCTCTAGCAATTTGCTTTACAGCATGAAAGCTAAATTTGGCATGTTACATCCACGTGCAGTGTCTACCTTTTATTTATATTGCACACTTCTTTCTTCCTAATGCTATTTATTCCGTCACGTTTATAGCACTCTGTGATTCGACGACGATCTCCACGAGTTCTAAGGATTTGAATTCTGACTGCATAGTCAACTCGCCATGGAGTCTGACCCCTTTAAAAATGAGGTTCCAATCATCACGGTATGATGTGATTCTTATATGAGACGTCAATGAAACCCTCCTCATCGAATTTTGCGAGGTGATATTGACCATGTACTCCGGTCATAAGATGATGCTTTAAAAGTCGACGCAGCTTTTCAAAGAAAAACTTGGCGTTAGGTGTGGCAACAACATAAAAGGTGCTTCTTCAAAGTGCTATTATCATTGCAGAGAAATGCGGGTGATAGTATTGCCATCAGTTATGCCTACTAATGTCACGCCAAGTTCAGGGAGTCATTATTTATCCCCGCTATAATCGAATATAATCTTGCACGATGCCGATTACTCGGCGTGTGTGCAAGAGTTATGTGCGACAATTGCGGGCATGGCTAATGATACCCTTTACTTACACGCCGATAACTAATGACGGCAGTATCCGCTTAAACTACTGGCCCTGTCACTTGTGAGCACCGATTATAAGCTGTTCACTAGAGCGATTGCGACGGCGCTACGAGGGACATTGGTCAGCCGAGTACACCCACATCAACACGGCTTCTATCACCCGGGGCATCAGACAAAGATGGCCCCTTGCTCCACTACTCTTCAGTTTGGCGTTAGAGCTCTTAAATCAGCTCATAGATTGGACTTCTGACCTGCAGGGTATACGGATCTAGACAAATATAAGAACAACTTTATTAGAAGCAGGTGCTTTTGCGGACGACTCGGCTTTTTAACTAAGAGATCCGTGTCTTATCACAGAGTTTATTTGAATTGTAGAAGCGTTTAGAACTGCATCTGGGCTCTTATTGAATATCCACAAATCCATAGCAATTAGAAGAAGAAAGGCCGTCACGACATCGCATGAAGTTGTCACAACACTCAGTGAAGCTGATTTTGCAACCTTTACCGGTAAAGAATTGACTGTCAAGACAGGCTCTCTTTATGATCGTGCTGGCATTATTATGCTCGATTCTGGAGCCACATGTAGCGAGAGTTGGCGAAAGAAGGTGAAAAGGGGTGTATCAAACGTCGCCTTTGAAGGCTATCAGCTCCTTAAAGTTCCTGTTTTTGAATGGCCAATGAAGAATTCTCATGACTTATTTCTGGGTAAGCCTTGATTCACTGCGCATGAGCCAATCACCAACTCGCGTACGCATAAAGATTCCTTCGGAGGTAGTGAAATTCCACAAAATGAACAGTTGAACCGGTTATCATTTCCTCTGCTGAGTTTTTCAAGAAACTAATGACTTCTTAATACGGCAAAGTTTACCGTTTTTAAATTTCCAAAGCTTTCGAATCGGAAGTGCCACGTGAAGAGATGGTCCAGTCTTTCTTCGATCCCTACAAAGATTTCTTTCCGATAAAAACCGGATTCATTACCTCACTCGGTCGGTTGAGCTCGAGATAAACACGCACCCGGTGCGCAACCGAGTAATCGTCCCCACTTTCGACTATTACAAGTTTAACAAGACGCTTTACAGAAGTTTGTAGATAAGAATCTTCACATGGATAGAGCTTTCGGACTCACCATGGGTGTCAAACATCTTTGGCATCTCTAAAAAGAACCTCAAAATGGATACGAGTGTTTCCCGTCCGGAATGGATTCGAACCAGTAACGCAAACATTCTGCAGTGTCGGGTTATATATTTCGCTCCATCAATTCTAAGTCGGTCGTCTTTTAAATATCAACCGCGAATCGATGAGTTATTCGATAAGATGGAAGGTACGAGCTATTTCACAGTCATTAATTTAGCTCTAGGGTACCATCAGATGCGTATCCGACTGGACAGCAAAAAGTAAATTACGTTTCGAACATCAAATGAAACATACCATTGGTCCGTTGCTTCGCTGAACCTTGCTGGCATGCTTGGTATTTGGTCGCGCTTGATGCAAATTCTTTTTGGTAAGTTCCCTTTTGAAGTGGTATACTTGGATGATATCTGCGTCTTTTCCGTCTCTTGAGACGAGCATCTAGAACATCTTGCTATCGTGTTCGACGTCTTACGAAAGGAAACACTCTTCGTTCACGTCGGCAAGGGCTAGTTCGCACGTAAAAAAATAGCTATTTGGGGCACAGTGTTTTCAGCAAAGGATTGTCCGTTGATAATACAGAGACGGAAGCAATCCCTAAGTGCCCACCACCTTCCTCTGTCTAAGAATTGCAAAGCTTTCTTAGCTTATCTGATTTTATCGAAGTTTTTTTCACCATTTGCGAATGTAGTTCTGCGGTTGAGCCATCTTGTTAAGAAGGATATTCCGTAAGTCTGGAATGTGGGGCAAGAGAATTTCTTCGAGAATCTGAATTCTACCCTACAAGCCGCGCACGTGCTTAATTTGCCGAACTTTTACGTCCTTTCGCTCTCACAACAGATGCATCTGGGTCGTGCGATTTAAAAGTAATGGTGTTAGGTAAAAGTAGAAGTGTCATTTGTAGTTTTCATTTAGTGAACGACAAGCGGATATTGGAGGACCCAGAGGATTTTTAAAGTGAGTGCGTTGCAGCTGATGGTGGTTTCCTGCGCATTACGAAGCTTGGAGGTGTCATACGACGACTGTAAAAACTTCTCGACATTCAATTTGCCGAAAACCTCGAAAGAACATTTACGGCATATTGGGGGGGTAAAGGGTTCGATTTAAAGCCTTCATCGGTTCCCACAGAGTGGTCGCAAATACTGCACATTGACGTGGCTATTTTTGACGTGGAAAAGATTAGTAATGTGCAAAGTGCACGGTCTTAAGGCTGCAATCGCGGCCGGCGAACGAAAGATGTGCTAATGACAGTGCTGTCACAGGTCAAATCGGAAGTGAGTACCGACGTGCAAAGGAATCGCTTATACATTTTCGAAGATGGCTACCACACCTAAATCACGACACGATTATTCGAATGGTGAAGGACACGGCATGTGGCATACAACTAACTGATTTGTCGCGTGCGAACTGTCTGGTTTGCGCTCAAGGCAAGCAAACCAAAACCATTCAGTCGAAGAGAGATACTGGTGAAAACTCACTGGTTGATGTTATTAGAGAGAAATTTGATAGTGAAATTATCGCTGGCGGGTTATCTGCTCTGACCTTAAAGGTCCTATGAATCTTCGCGACAGACTCGGAAATTGCTACATGGTAAATTTTGTGCCATTGGACGAATTATTGTCGCGTTTTTTAGCGAAGAGCAAGGACGTGGCAGCTCTAAAATTCAAGCACCCCCACTTCATGGCATTTTTCGAAAGGCAGTCAAGTTGTCGCATTCACGTGCTGCGAACGGATGGCGAAGGATAATACCAGACGCTAGACCTCTTTTGCAAGAACACTGAAATCACCAGGCAGATAAGCGAGCCAAGAAATCGAGCCAGTAATGGCTAAGCTGTGCGGACGAATCGCACTATTATGAATATGGTGCAGAGCATGTTATTTGCAAGCGGGTTGCCACTGAGATTCTGGGGTGATGCGGTTGAATATGCGGCCCATATACTTAATCGAAGTCCAAGTGCAGCGAAATCTGGTGGACAGTCACCTTTGCAGATGTTGACAGACAAGGTACATACTTGAGCGACATTGTGATCTTTTAGTCATGCACAATGACGTTAAGAACAAGTCTTTGGGCGCGCACAGTAAATGAGACCTAAATATAGATAAAAGTGACAAAATTAAGGGATATCGGGTGTATATACCAGGTGACAAGATCGTGATGGTGACTCATGTAGAGAATGTTGAGACGCTCAATAAACTAAAAAATCTGAGACGCTTAATAAGGAGAAGAATAAACAAATTCGTCGAGCACACTTGCAAAATAATGTTAAAGGTTTTCGCGAAGGATCAGCATAAAAATTAACGAAAAAAGCGACTGATCAAGTTACAGCGCGCAAACAACACACGAGTAAAAAGTGGCTGAACGCAAGATGCTCACGTGACAAGATCGGCGGCCAAGAAGACGCGCGACATTAATGATGAGCAAATGTTGGAGGTGGTTACGGATGTGGAAAACAGTATCCGCGAGAGAGACCCAAGCACTATGGTCAAGACATGAAAAATGCAAAAAAGGATAAATTAATTGCTATGGATGAAGAGCTGCAAGCTTTGGAAGAGAATACTGTGTTGGAATTAGAACCCACGCCACCAGCAAGTCACGTGCTACACATTTAATGGGTGTTCAAAACAAAGCGGGATGCAGACGGTGAGATTGAACGTTTTAGAACTAAGCTCGTCGCTTGCGGTAACGAGCAGGTCGTTGGCGTTGACTATGGTTTGACATTTGCTGCGGTGATGAAGATAAGTACGGTGAAGATCATAATGGTACTTGCACTGCGTGAAGGGGTGCCAGCAAGAAATGACGATATTTGTATGCAAACCTGGAGGCGGACAAAGAAGAACATTTGAAAAATTTTATCGCCATTTCTCAGGGAATGGTTATTCCAGGCGTTACGCAGAATCAATTTGGTGTTTGAAGGTGCAAAAAGCTAGCATTACAGTCAAAACGTCGCTTGGCGAGGTAAACAAGCAGGACGTCTTTGAGTGAATCACTGAGCACGAAATTGAAGAAGAATGGGTACACTCGCTGCTTGTCAGCCGCGTGTCTCTACTTTAATTACGATTAAGGCGATCTGAATATCGTCGGTGTGTATGTGGATATGTTGTTGGTCACGGCTACTAGCCACACGAAGGTAGGAGAACTAGAAAAAGTATTGTGTTTTGTCTGTCAAGGACTTGGGCGAAGTCAAGAAGTTTTGGGATTGCGAGTTAAGTTAATTATTGGAAAGACCTACACGATTGATCAAACCGCAGCAATAGTGGAGATGTTGAGCCAAAGTGGACTGATGTTAGCAAATGGCGTGAAGGTGCCAATGGTGAAGAAACTAACGAGAACGAATTAAAACCAGTGTTTTTGGAAGCAAAGCGGGGCGAAAATAGCGAGCCAATCCTCCAAACGAAACTTCAGTCACTAGTTGGGAGCCTTCTCTGTATTCTGCTGTTCGAGCCTGACATCAGTTTTGCTATCCACAAGGCAACAAAGGCGGACGCACCAGCCCAGCGTCAGCGACTGGAAGTTGGCGGACGCATTGCCCGACATCTGAAGGCAACAAAAGATACGAAACTTTACATGAGTATTGGTACACCGAATGATGAAACCAAGCTTACAAGCTGGAGTGATTTCGATTTTGCAGCAAACAAGACGGATGAAAGATCGTTTACTGGCGGGGTTCTTACCGCGAATGGAGTTGTTGTGCAGTGGATTTGCAAAAGTAAACTGAAGTATCCCTGCCTATCCTTAAGGCAGAATTTACCTCGGCATCGCATATAGGACGGGAGCAACTGGGTTTGCGGGAAATGCTAAAAGAAATTGTCGATCTGTAAATGAGCCAATGAACATGATGATGGACAATCAAGCAGCAGTTAAGCAATTAGAGTGTGAAGGAAGCATGTGTAGCACAAAACACGTGGATGTGCGCCTCCCATTCATATGAGATTATGCAAAAAGGTACAGTAAAACCTATTACGTGGAGTCCAAGCTGATTAAGGCGGCCATGCAACGAAAACACTACCGGCGCCCAGAGAAGCGAAACTGCGAGGACTGTTTACTTTGTCTGATTACTGTAGGTGAATTGGACAAAGCGCGACATCCGAAGAGGAGTATTAGCAACGATAGTCGATGTGAAAGCGTTTCTGTCGGCCGACCACTTCAGATTTAAGGGCGTTTCTGTCCTCGGATTGAGCAGAAAAATCCAGGCGACAAGCCTGGAGACCTAGCCATTGACAGTGTCACATCAAGAGCACGCCGTTCCATATGCTGTCTCTGCCCGATTGCCGACCCAAACTCGCGGGACTCTCTATCCATCGTCTGTTCTTTGGCCTTTTGTGACGCTTCTAGCTTAGTCATTCGCTCCGCTTGTCCCGTCATCATCCACCAGGTTTTCTCCCGTGTTCCGTGGCATCACCGCTGCCTTGCCTTCTAAGTCTTCACCATGCAGACTGCCGGCCCTTTCGCGACCAGCATCTGTCTAAGGCCCTCGAGGTGGGGTCCACCGCGCGAACGGCATTATTTATTGGGCTCATAACCTTTTGAATGTAATGATGTTAGTTAAAATAATAAGTATCTTTTGTAGCTAATTACCTGCTACGTAGGCTACGTAGTTTATCGACAAATCATCTTCGCCTGGGTTTTCTGCACAATCCAAGGATAAAAGCTTCCGTTAATCTCAAGTGGTCGACCAACAGAAACGCTTTCACAGCGAGTATCGTTTTCAAAAGTGCGTTGGTGGTTTTTTATACCAATTTCATAATGGACATAATCACCCAATGGCATTCTACCTATGTTTGAACTCATCCGCTCGACCGCTTCTCATTCGAGATCCCTCAAGTGAGTTATCCTCTCACGGGTAGCGTAGAAGACTTCACGCGGGGCGCGAAAGATTCCTTCTTCTTCACTCGACATATTCCATCTTCGTGGCTTTGTAATGTATTTATCAGTTTATTTAAATGAATTAAATAGTACGTGCTTTGTAACGGGGTTTATCGTTACATGAAATTAACGCTTGAAACGTTGTTGATTAATAAATTATCTGTGATTTGGTAATATTCGGGCAAGCTTATCCATTGGTAGATAAAAGTCATTATATCTACTTGCTTCGCGGTCCAGTGAGCACTGAACGCGCGCGAAGAGAGAGACAGATAAGACGTTATTATATGTTTTGTAATAGTAAAAATAGTTAAGTTAGTATTAAATAGATAGAAGAACTTAATTAGTTTGTTTTATTGGCCACTGCTAAACTGGCAGGGTCACTAGGGCAAGCTCCGGCGACTGCACAAGGAGCAATTAGCAACTCAATGATTGACGATTGTAACAACCGCAACTGTAACGGGGTGTCCTACAAGAGTAAATAAACATTTATCATTTCTCCTATAAGAGAAAATAAATAAAAAAGGTGCAAAATTATTATCTTTATTAATTTGCCTTAAATAGTTCCAATAATACCAAATTTGGTAGTGCGCAATGACGCATGATCTGTGTAGACCACAAAGCGCTCTTCACCAAGAAGGTTATAATGGTCAGTTGATTCACTTGAATGGAACACGACCGGGGTTAGAGAAACACGACCAAGTGATTTCTTCTGAGCCTTCCATGAACTAAAGATGCCATAATAATTATGTGCATCGAAAGTAGCGCGCTATAGGATCGATACACTCGTATTCTGTGTCCTGACAAGGAGATCAGATAAGGGTTTAGTTTGCTCAGCATATTTCTTGCTATACTTGTGCAAGTAATTAGCGAGCCTTAGGAATTGGCGCAAATCTTTCACATGCCGTGGGATTGGCCATTCCTTTACCGATTTTACCTTGTCTGGGTCTGCTCGTGCACCTTGTGTACCTACGATGCAGCCTTGCACAGGTATCTCGGGGACCCGTATGACGCACTTTTGCGAGCTGACGTCCTTCAAAGTCTGCAACAGCCTCTGAATGACGATTGTGCGACTCTATTGCGCTCAGCCCGTCCTCGGCCCTACAATGCACGAATACGTCGTCAAAGTAACGGGGCGCAAAGGAACGGTGCTGACGTATCACGTGAGCCACCACTCCGTCGAATGTCGCTGGTGCGTTTTTAACCCTTGGGGCATCACAAGCCACTCCAAAACCATACCGCTTGGGGTGCTTACAGCTGTTTTGGCTACATCGGACATTAGTACCTGATAGTAGCCATCCACGCGGGAAAGATAATTAATTTTCTCATGGAGTTCAACTAGACATCTTCCGCAGGATTGGCGTTTGCGTTGGTATGGTCGCCGTGTTCAGCTTATTGTAAGCATGAAGTACGCGCCATCCACCTATGGCTTTACGCACATAAAAGGTCGGGCTGCAGTGAGGCGATTTGCTCTCACGCACATGTCCCGCCTTGGCTCGCTTGTCGAAGAACACATTGATATAATCGGCTTGTTCATTAGGCAGCGGCCATTGCCTGGTCACGCAATACTGGTGCCAGGTTCGAGGTCTATCTTGTGTTCGATGCCCCTATCTGCTGGTAGGCGACTCGGCACTTCTTTTGGGAACACATCGCGATTTTCCACAGAACTTTAAAGAACGGACTGTCTCTCAAGATATTCTAGCCTTGAGCAGCGAGTCGTTTCTATTTGTCCGTTTCTAGGACGCTCAAGTCCATTGTGGATGACGAGCAACAGTCCACCAAGTTCTCTTGGAATTGGTGTGACTATTTCGTGGATATTTCCTCATTTAAACTCGGCAAGGAATAGATCCCACGACATCTCCGGGAGATTTGCCATCTCCTCGGCAGATTTAAAGACTTGCCGGAGTACTTTAACTGACGATATCTCAACAATTGTGTGTCTTTGGCGGCCTCGAACACCTCGTTCGAAGGCCCGTCCTCTCTAATAGAAACTGATCTAAAGGTCACTTCTTAGACGTTCCTTTGATTGTCCTAATCTGTCGGGTACTCAATCTTTGAGTCACCACGACCGTACACTGGGAAGCGGGTGCCGTTGCTCACCTGGATAAGCACTTATTCCAATCGCACCAGGCTCTAGGCACTGTGCCAATTTATGCGACGCATGACCTCCTTTCAGATCGCCGTCTACTGCCACAGGCTTTTGGCTCTGTGCAGGACATTCAGACGCATGGCTACTTGTCATCGTTCTTTTCACCACCTAGTCTCCACGAGCTGGGTTGGTGACGTTTGACATACCGCCAACGCACCCTCAACTGTGTTCGACAAGACATCAGTTGCAGACGCCTCTCGCAGGAGCACATCCTATCCGGTGTCCTGCGTAGAATTCGCAACTGTGCGTGTACGCCAGTCTATCCATGGTTAATGTTTTGCCAATCATGGTATGTTTAGGATGAGGTCATACGGACTCTCCATACCTTGCATTGTAAACTTCTATTTACAAAAGAAGTCACTTAAGCTGAAGGCGAGTTCTACTTGAGCTCCCTTAGACTTAACGAGCGCGCCGTTCGCTAAATGAACGGTCGCCTCTTCTCGCTTGCCATCCTGGCAAGCGACTCAAACATCGCTGGTCTCTTTCTTAGAGCCGCGAGTTGCACAAAATTTTGTGATGCACCCAAATCCACAAGGTGGGTCATAGCCTATTACTTGAGCGCTATAGAACAGCAGGGTTGAGGTCTGAAATTTTGAGATCTCATGGACTATGCAACCCATTTGTTCCACAACTCTGAACTTAGGGGTAGCTTCAGAGTCCACGTCAGTAGAACATCCCGCTCTACTACGCTCCTGCACTTCCCGACCCCTCAATGGTCGATGCAGAACTCATGCGTCTCGCACGCTGGTTGTTGTCATCGCCCTTTGAAAAGGGAGTCCTCTTGCTGGGAACCTTTGCCTTAGCAGGGACGCTCGCATAGCAGCGAGCAATCATATGGCCGCACATGCCGCATTTATAACAGACAACGTCTGCATCGCCCAACTTCATAGGAGTGGCATCTGACCTCTCGGCCGACGGCTTTTACCAAGCTGTCGCCGAGGCACTGTTGCAGGATTGCTCCTCAACTAAGGCAATTTGGATTGCCTCTTTCATCGTCGACGGCACCTTTCTGAAAGGGACTGTCGCGATGGGCCACGCCGTAGTCCGCTGATAAACGAGAGCCCCTTAATGTGCTCCGGAATCAAACCTACGGTTATGGACGCCGACAGGGAGCGCATCTCTTGCACATACTCTTGCAGAGATCGCTTCGCTTGCAAAGAAGCGCGCCTGAAGCAACACTTCGTTGTTCGGCGCTGGTACATGGCATGAATCTTTTCCTTAAAGATCGCTTATGTAGGGAACGCCTTTCTGTCCGCCATAAGCGCCGAGTAAGCCCACTCTGAGGCCTTACCGCGCAGATGCGACATAGCGTACGACACCATCCGGCTGTCGTCTTCGATGAGCTGGGCGACACCGCATTGCTCCACGGCTAAAAGCCAGTGGACAATCGTGTGCGCCGCAGTTCCATCGAACTTGGGCGGGTCCATCCGAATGGGCCTCGGCTGATGCGGCCGGGCAGAGAGCATCTCAACAGTCCTGTTGAGAGCCTCGCTCCGAGCCTGCTCATGCCTCAGCTCATCCTGAGTCTGAGTGACGGACTCCGCCGCAGCATGGCTCTGTGCCTCGGACGCGGCCCTCCGCTGTCCGAGCACNTTTGGCCTTTTGTGACGCTTCTAGCTTAGTCATTCGCTCCGCTTGTCCCGTCATCATCCACCAGGTTTTCTCCCGTGTTCCGTGGCATCACCGCTGCCTTGCCTTCTAAGTCTTCACCATGCAGACTGCCGGCCCTTTCGCGACCAGCATCTGTCTAAGGCCCTCGAGGTGGGGTCCACCGCGCGAACGGCATTATTTATTGGGCTCATAACCTTTTGAATGTAATGATGTTAGTTAAAATAATAAGTATCTTTTGTAGCTAATTACCTGCTACGTAGGCTACGTAGTTTATCGACAAATCATCTTCGCCTGGGTTTTCTGCACAATCCAAGGATAAAAGCTTCCGTTAATCTCAAGTGGTCGACCAACAGAAACGCTTTCACAGCGAGTATCGTTTTCAAAAGTGCGTTGGTGGTTTTTTATACCAATTTCATAATGGACATAATCACCCAATGGCATTCTACCTATGTTTGAACTCATCCGCTCGACCGCTTCTCATTCGAGATCCCTCAAGTGAGTTATCCTCTCACGGGTAGCGTAGAAGACTTCACGCGGGGCGCGAAAGATTCCTTCTTCTTCACTCGACATATTCCATCTTCGTGGCTTTGTAATGTATTTATCAGTTTATTTAAATGAATTAAATAGTACGTGCTTTGTAACGGGGTTTATCGTTACATGAAATTAACGCTTGAAACGTTGTTGATTAATAAATTATCTGTGATTTGGTAATATTCGGGCAAGCTTATCCATTGGTAGATAAAAGTCATTATATCTACTTGCTTCGCGGTCCAGTGAGCACTGAACGCGCGCGAAGAGAGAGACAGATAAGACGTTATTATATGTTTTGTAATAGTAAAAATAGTTAAGTTAGTATTAAATAGATAGAAGAACTTAATTAGTTTGTTTTATTGGCCACTGCTAAACTGGCAGGGTCACTAGGGCAAGCTCCGGCGACTGCACAAGGAGCAATTAGCAACTCAATGATTGACGATTGTAACAACCGCAACTGTAACGGGGTGTCCTACAAGAGTAAATAAACATTTATCATTTCTCCTATAAGAGAAAATAAATAAAAAAGGTGCAAAATTATTATCTTTATTAATTTGCCTTAAATAGTTCCAATAATACCAAATTTGGTAGTGCGCAATGACGCATGATCTGTGTAGACCACAAAGCGCTCTTCACCAAGAAGGTTATAATGGTCAGTTGATTCACTTGAATGGAACACGACCGGGGTTAGAGAAACACGACCAAGTGATTTCTTCTGAGCCTTCCATGAACTAAAGATGCCATAATAATTATGTGCATCGAAAGTAGCGCGCTATAGGATCGATACACTCGTATTCTGTGTCCTGACAAGGAGATCAGATAAGGGTTTAGTTTGCTCAGCATATTTCTTGCTATACTTGTGCAAGTAATTAGCGAGCCTTAGGAATTGGCGCAAATCTTTCACATGCCGTGGGATTGGCCATTCCTTTACCGATTTTACCTTGTCTGGGTCTGCTCGTGCACCTTGTGTACCTACGATGCAGCCTTGCACAGGTATCTCGGGGACCCGTATGACGCACTTTTGCGAGCTGACGTCCTTCAAAGTCTGCAACAGCCTCTGAATGACGATTGTGCGACTCTATTGCGCTCAGCCCGTCCTCGGCCCTACAATGCACGAATACGTCGTCAAAGTAACGGGGCGCAAAGGAACGGTGCTGACGTATCACGTGAGCCACCACTCCGTCGAATGTCGCTGGTGCGTTTTTAACCCTTGGGGCATCACAAGCCACTCCAAAACCATACCGCTTGGGGTGCTTACAGCTGTTTTGGCTACATCGGACATTAGTACCTGATAGTAGCCATCCACGCGGGAAAGATAATTAATTTTCTCATGGAGTTCAACTAGACATCTTCCGCAGGATTGGCGTTTGCGTTGGTATGGTCGCCGTGTTCAGCTTATTGTAAGCATGAAGTACGCGCCATCCACCTATGGCTTTACGCACATAAAAGGTCGGGCTGCAGTGAGGCGATTTGCTCTCACGCACATGTCCCGCCTTGGCTCGCTTGTCGAAGAACACATTGATATAATCGGCTTGTTCATTAGGCAGCGGCCATTGCCTGGTCACGCAATACTGGTGCCAGGTTCGAGGTCTATCTTGTGTTCGATGCCCCTATCTGCTGGTAGGCGACTCGGCACTTCTTTTGGGAACACATCGCGATTTTCCACAGAACTTTAAAGAACGGACTGTCTCTCAAGATATTCTAGCCTTGAGCAGCGAGTCGTTTCTATTTGTCCGTTTCTAGGACGCTCAAGTCCATTGTGGATGACGAGCAACAGTCCACCAAGTTCTCTTGGAATTGGTGTGACTATTTCGTGGATATTTCCTCATTTAAACTCGGCAAGGAATAGATCCCACGACATCTCCGGGAGATTTGCCATCTCCTCGGCAGATTTAAAGACTTGCCGGAGTACTTTAACTGACGATATCTCAACAATTGTGTGTCTTTGGCGGCCTCGAACACCTCGTTCGAAGGCCCGTCCTCTCTAATAGAAACTGATCTAAAGGTCACTTCTTAGACGTTCCTTTGATTGTCCTAATCTGTCGGGTACTCAATCTTTGAGTCACCACGACCGTACACTGGGAAGCGGGTGCCGTTGCTCACCTGGATAAGCACTTATTCCAATCGCACCAGGCTCTAGGCACTGTGCCAATTTATGCGACGCATGACCTCCTTTCAGATCGCCGTCTACTGCCACAGGCTTTTGGCTCTGTGCAGGACATTCAGACGCATGGCTACTTGTCATCGTTCTTTTCACCACCTAGTCTCCACGAGCTGGGTTGGTGACGTTTGACATACCGCCAACGCACCCTCAACTGTGTTCGACAAGACATCAGTTGCAGACGCCTCTCGCAGGAGCACATCCTATCCGGTGTCCTGCGTAGAATTCGCAACTGTGCGTGTACGCCAGTCTATCCATGGTTAATGTTTTGCCAATCATGGTATGTTTAGGATGAGGTCATACGGACTCTCCATACCTTGCATTGTAAACTTCTATTTACAAAAGAAGTCACTTAAGCTGAAGGCGAGTTCTACTTGAGCTCCCTTAGACTTAACGAGCGCGCCGTTCGCTAAATGAACGGTCGCCTCTTCTCGCTTGCCATCCTGGCAAGCGACTCAAACATCGCTGGTCTCTTTCTTAGAGCCGCGAGTTGCACAAAATTTTGTGATGCACCCAAATCCACAAGGTGGGTCATAGCCTATTACTTGAGCGCTATAGAACAGCAGGGTTGAGGTCTGAAATTTTGAGATCTCATGGACTATGCAACCCATTTGTTCCACAACTCTGAACTTAGGGGTAGCTTCAGAGTCCACGTCAGTAGAACATCCCGCTCTACTACGCTCCTGCACTTCCCGACCCCTCAATGGTCGATGCAGAACTCATGCGTCTCGCACGCTGGTTGTTGTCATCGCCCTTTGAAAAGGGAGTCCTCTTGCTGGGAACCTTTGCCTTAGCAGGGACGCTCGCATAGCAGCGAGCAATCATATGGCCGCACATGCCGCATTTATAACAGACAACGTCTGCATCGCCCAACTTCATAGGAGTGGCATCTGACCTCTCGGCCGACGGCTTTTACCAAGCTGTCGCCGAGGCACTGTTGCAGGATTGCTCCTCAACTAAGGCAATTTGGATTGCCTCTTTCATCGTCGACGGCACCTTTCTGAAAGGGACTGTCGCGATGGGCCACGCCGTAGTCCGCTGATAAACGAGAGCCCCTTAATGTGCTCCGGAATCAAACCTACGGTTATGGACGCCGACAGGGAGCGCATCTCTTGCACATACTCTTGCAGAGATCGCTTCGCTTGCAAAGAAGCGCGCCTGAAGCAACACTTCGTTGTTCGGCGCTGGTACATGGCATGAATCTTTTCCTTAAAGATCGCTTATGTAGGGAACGCCTTTCTGTCCGCCATAAGCGCCGAGTAAGCCCACTCTGAGGCCTTACCGCGCAGATGCGACATAGCGTACGACACCATCCGGCTGTCGTCCTCGATGAGCTGGGCGACACCACATTGCTCCACGGCTAAAAGCCAGTGGACAATCGTGTGCGCCGCAGTTCCATCGAACTTGGGCGGGTCCATCCGAATGGGCCTCGGCTGATGCGGCCGGGCAGAGAGCATCTCAACAGTCCTGTTGAGAGCCTCGCTCCGAGCCTGCTCATGCCTTAAGTCTAAATAACGGACTCCGCCGCAGCATGGCCCTGTGCTTCGGACGCGGCCCTCCGCTGTCCGAGCACGAATGCCTCAAACTGCTCCAACTGAGCAACATGTTGCTCAGGAGGACTACCCAAGAGCCTGGCCAGGGCTTGTTTACCAAGTCCCTGCGCCATAAGCCCTGCCACCTCCCGATGATGTTCGGAGAGGTGGGGAAAATGAGCCCAATCAATATTGAGGCTCATCCTCACATACACACGCAGAGATGCGGGTCGTGGGAAGGATTTCAAGTGCTACCAAGTGTAGGCGGGCACGTCGTAATGCGGCCACGCTCTACTTAGACACACACCCTAGCACAGCGAGGAAGCGGTTAAACCGGCTTCTCTTGCGTGCAGTGAGGTAAGTGTGGTGGGCGCGTTGGGGCGACCTCACCCAACTCACTAAGTACTTTGATTAAGTGTCGTCACGGGAGCGGTAATCTGGCTCCTCGTGCGCACTTATCAAGCAGGAAGTAGTTTTAAATACCTATTTTTACCAATTAAAATGTCATCTCTACAATTAACACTTAATATGTATTGCGAGCGTATCTTTATAGATACCTCGCGTAACGGATGACGCTAGCCGTCATCCCTCCTAATGTGAATGCACGCATATGCATCACATACACAAGGGTTGGTTCACAAATGTGAACCACACCCGAGTGCTGGGTCTAATTACTTTAATTAAGTAATTGACCATCCCCTTAAATTCAACAAGTGTACTTAACGGGGACTGTTCAACATTATGGCAACTTTAGCCCGTTACAGTACAAGTCGGCAGTGCCTCGTTACACACTTGGTTGTTGAGCGAACGACGAAGTGCTTCTAGGTATATTGTGGAACATTTCGCTTATACTGTTTAAGTACAATCTAGCTTGCATTAATATTAGCGTAGGAAAGGTGCGTTCGAAACTTTATGTTCACGACGAGCAGAGGAAGGTTTAAAATTGCTCAGCATGGCTTAGCAACTGAAGGATTACACAAAGGATGGCCCAGTATAGGACAAGTAAGACTGTAATAATATAATAAAGCTCCTATCCTACATGCTATACTTCTTATTGTCCAAAGTTTATTTTTTAGTATGAAGTTATGTGTGGTAATCCATTGCTCACCGCCAATTAGCGTATTGCACCGTTTTTGGCAGGGTGAGACAGACACTTCAATTAATTAATAAGCAGAACTGTCCCATAGCTGCCACAATATTACTTTAGATAATATTTTTTTAGTAATTTCTCTAATAATAATTATAGTAACAAGGTACCTCAAACAGTCGGGCTCGATTGATAAGCTTACAGCGGAGTGTAAATTAACCAAACTGGAAATGAATTGACAGAAACAGGTTTAAATGCAAATTTTATTTCGAAATCCAGTATCAGGGTTTGAATCAGAGGGGACATCTTCAGTGTGAAGCTGCAAACCTTGTTGCGCATTCCCATCCGCTACTTGTGTAATCAACCAAGCCACAATTGACACAGTCAAATTCAAGAAACAACTATTTCATTGTCTGGCGGCTGTTTTCTACTGCAAAATCTACTCTAATCTGGCAACACTGTACTTTTTGAGAACGTTTAGATACAAATTGTTTTTTTTTGCTTCGTATTGGCAAGATGCGAAATATTTTAAATGCAAATGCCCGTTCGTACGTTAAGGTCTCATTGGATTTAAATGCCCCGTCTTCGTTACGTTGAGGATAAGTTTCTTCCATCAAGCGTTTAGATGTTTATGAAGCTTTCAACTTACATATCTTGTAACGAAGCACTACGACTTGTACTGCTTCAGTACAAGTCCACTTCGCACTGCCTCAGTTGCGAGTGGTGCCTTACGTTATTTTACGTACACTAGTACGTGCAGAGGAAGACTTCTCTTTAAGGTAACTAGCTTAAGAGGGTTAAATGAAACCTGTATTAATATAATTAAGTATCTCTTCTATCTATCGTGTAAATGCTAACTTTATTATAAGCAAATACTAAACATGCAATAGAATTCTTATCTTATCTTATCTTATCTGTATCTCTCTTTTGTTTACATCTACAGCGGATTAGTCTGCGGAATAAATAGATGTAATGGTCAATACCTATTTATGGATAAGAATTCTGAACATTACTATTCAAAGTAATATCCTCCAAATATTATCTACCTTTTAGATAATATATTAATTAAAAACCTTTAAATGTTAATTTCGTGTAACGATACACCCCGTTACATCCCCTCCCTTAAACGACAATCACTTCTGACTGCCATTAGATGGAGTGGTCACTATGTGACTACTTAATTTTTAAAATGATGTTGATTGGTCAGAACCATCATTTAAAATTCCATCGCATGAAGAAAAAACTCATGCGGGGTGTCGATAGTGCTGCGCCTTCGGCGGCGGTTCGTGCAGCCGCGGGTGACGCACTGTTATCTCTTGCGGCAGACGGAACGTCTGCCGTAGTATCTTCCACTCGCACAACTCGAGATGTTGCGAGTGCACGCGGTGATTCACCACGTGAATATGACACCTCTTTGGAGGTCGACTACGAACGCGAGTCGGACGAAATGGCCGACTCGGGGAGAATGAAACAGTCGCCTGATAGACGTCAGGCGGCTGACTATGAGCCTTCGAATGAGAGAGCTCATTCTGATAGACGAGTTAATAGTCTATTTGGATGCGACGATGAGGATGCTCCCTCATGGCCCGTTCCGTCTCCCGTACGGTCATCCGCACGTGTTTATGTGTAAGGTGATGACAATGGCGTAAGCCATCGTAAGAGAAGTTCTTGTAGTACTCCTGCTTCAGTGGGTACCACTCAGGGGAGTGAAGACAGTAAAATCTCTCATCTCGCCCCTGAAAAGAAGCCGTGGCTTTTGCCAGAAAGGCTAATCAATAGCTTGTCTGGAGAAACTACTCCTCACAATAAATATCCTTTATTTATTGCGACAAAGCTACATGGCCTTGATCCCAGCGCGAAGAACTTTCGCGCTGAGGAAGATTTCTATCTCGATGCTTTTCTAAAGCATCGATGGTTTAGTGGCAATAATAAGCGA
>NC_090614.1:3797101-3835294 GCF_004359215.1 Bremia lactucae | reverse complement strand
ACCGCACTCCTTTCTATGTCACTTAGAAAGGAGTAGCTTTCAGGGGAAACGTGATGCGTATTCCCACTATCATCTAACATGTCCATGTTAGATGTGGGAAATGTGGTCCTTGGACGGACTACAAAGTGCTACCAGTCGTAGTGTAACGCGGCACTACGACTTGTACTGCTTCAGTACAAGCCCACTTCGCACTGCCTCAGTTGCGAGTGGTGCTCTACGTTATTTCACGTACACTAGTGCGTGCAGAGGAAGACTTCTCTTTATGGTAACTAGCTTAAAGAGGATTAAATGAAAACTGTATTAATATAATTAAGTGTCTCTCTTTCTATCTTTGTAAATGCTAACTTAATTATAGTCTAGTACTCAACATGTAACTGAATTCTTATCTCTATCTTATCTGTAACTCTCTCTTTGATTACTCCTACAGCTGCTTAGTCTGCGGAATAAATAGATATAATGGTCTATACCTATTTATGAATAAGAATTCTGAACATTACTATTTAAAGTAATATCCTCCAAATATTATCTACCTTTTCGATAATATATTAATTAACAACCTTTAAGTGTCAATTATATGTAACGATGCACCCCGTTACATATCTGTTATAATATGTTTATGATAATCTTACTTTTTTATAGAATTAACTACTTTGTACAGTCTTTTGGAATTTCAATTGAGGGCCGTCGCGAATTCGGTGATGTGGCTGAAAACCAACTCAAGTTTGCCAAAAAAACACTAAGCTTTTGGTGTAGCGGTCGTGAAATTGGATCTTAAAAGTTACCAGATCAATTGTTAAAAATATTAAATCAGAAGAGTAAATCTATCATACTTTGGAAACATGCGTGGTGATCATTAGTGACTTGTTGTTGTAATTATATGAATATAACTTGTTCACTTTTCAGTTGGCGTATGTATCATCTAATACTTAAGGTCCTTTTCCAGCCCATGACCAAACATGAAAATTCCTCAATAACCGTTTCTATAAGTTAATCTTCTCGAAAGCATTTGCAGAGATAATTTTATAACTTAAGTCTAACCATTGCGACGTCGTGTTAGAAAACCATGCATCAAATACTGCATTGGCAAAGGCATGGTACGCATGCTTAAGCTAATTATAGCCCGTCCAACTTCTTTTGATCCTTTTAATCGCAAAAAATAGTCAAGATTATTAGTACTGCGAGCGTCTGATTAATTCTTATAAAAGTAACGGGCTTTTTTACACCTGTTTTGACAAAAGTCGAACGATTTCGAGAAAATCACTGTAACAACTACTATACCGAACAAATTTAAAGTCTGGAAAGACTTAGAGCATCAACGAGCTCAGCATCATTTAAATTGCCACAACGATTGCCGTAGGCCAAAATAGGATGATTTCGTTTATTTAAATGTATTCTTGGCATGGAGATGGTGGGAATAGCGTATTCTGAAAAGATTAACAATTCATCGAATACGCAGCAAATACACGTTGCCGACTGCCTCGTGCAAGAATTTTTTTGGAGAGGAATGACGGCATGCTAATTCCTTATCGAGGCATTAAAGGGGAAGATTTACGTGTTGCTGTAATCGAAATCACTGGCGCCATTTTGCAGCTTTAAATCAAATTTACGGAAAAAGCGTATTCGTTCGAAATTTTTCTGGGGAGAATTTTTAAGGAAAACATTTAACAAGCAAATAGAAGCAGAGGTTTTGTGCTTCAAGCTGACGAAAAAGTACATAATTCTCGATTTACAATATTTTTGATTTAATTTTTTTAAATCACACTCGCTGTAAGACCCCGCAATTTTTATCGTGAAGCGATGTTACGAGGTCCAGCTAAGCGGCTAAGCACATTTCGCTTTGTTCGTTGTCGTCGAATTTTACGGAGCTTCGAGGCTGATGTGCCGACTTTGCGAATACGCGAAAGGTCTTATTTATCCCATTTATTTACAAAAAAAAACTTCTATTTTAATAACCTGCTGCTATTTATACGTGATTCATCCTCGATTGGCATGGCAATTTCAGATGTTCGGTTAGCAACAACTGATATAGTAGTGGCTCTTATCACAGCACTTGGTATTACATTTAAATCGTTGCCATTACTTTCGCTTTACTACATTAAGAAATGACGCTGTGCATTATTACAGTTTTGTCAATTGATGAAATAATCGACGCCTGGTGACGACAACGGCATCAATCATAGCAGCCGGACTCCGCCACGTTTCTACGACGAATATAAAAAGCAATTGATCACCTGGCGTGCGAGGGTTAGTAAAGCACGTCAGCGACAGCGACAGAGGCATTTTGTTTCTTACCATTGCGTTGAAAAGGCTAATCTTTCTGCGAAAGCGAATGTTTTCGTGTGTGGTTTTTCAAATGTAAATTCATTGTGTAAAGTATATTATATCCATTGCGGATTAGGTTGCGATTTTAAAGCTTAAATTATTCTTTTAGCACAAACAAGGGGTAGGGTATGATGATGGAGCTGCCCCCAGCGTAGGGTATTTCGCTATTTACCGCAGTGAACGCGCTCGAGTTGTTGCCTCCGTCGTTGGCATCGCCCCCAATTCTTTTATCTTGTGCTTCTGACACTTACGCACAACCCTACAGGTCTTCTCAAGTTGCCAAGGCCAACTTCGCAGGTGCCTTTCAACGTGTGGCAAACGCAACAGAAACTGGCTAACGTTACTTCGGGACGTTCATGTACGAAGGAATGTCCACTCCCCAGGGTGCCACGGCGCCACTGCGTCCACGATTGTCGGACTTGGATGCCAAGACACTGAGCAGCGAGGGCCGACAGTTCTCCGTGTCTATTGGAGGACACGGCAGTGCGCGAGAGAAGGATGTGGACGACCCCCTTCGCCTGCCAGTCTTTCCGCTGGGAGGCCACGGATATACCAAGTCGTTTGCGTCGTCACGCTTTAGTCGCGGCTCGCACGTGTCACTTCACCAATTGGGGACATCTCATGCCGGACACTTGCGTCGGCGTCCACCTTCGTCCTTATCGAGCAAAAAACGGTCCTTTCACGTGGCCTATCCCAATGTGGCCCTTCAAGGCAAAATGCCACATGTGCCGCGTCATTGGCTGAATGCACGTTTTCGACACAATTCGTTTTTTGCACGTCGCCTGTTGCACACGGGAATGCCTCTTGCCGTCATATTGGCTGCGGGTTTGGGCATGTACTACTTCTATCGGCCACAGTGGCTCGTATTGGACCCCACTCTCCCGCACGTTTACGGGTTTATCTTGCAGTCACCGAGTACAGTGTATACCTTCCAGGCCACAAGTTGCGAAAACGTCGTAGGGTTTTCAGCTTTAATTTATCACACGCTACCAGCTGTGCTTTTATTATGTTTGCCAGGATCCGGCTGGCGACTTTTCGAACCATTTCATCGGGAGGAAACTTTTTCGCCTTCGGCAAGTGGCGCCCAAACAGGCAAACGGGAAATGCCAACTGGCAGTGGGGGCATGGATTTAGACGACGACGAAGAAGACAGTGGCAATCTTACGAAAATCAAACGCCGCGTGGTGTTTCAATTTTGCGAAATTGTTGCAGTGCAATTAATCTTGTTTCAGGCTGTTGTGGTGATTTTTTTTTTCTACATGTTTTTTAAAGGTGGCGTTTTTGCGTGTGGCATTCGAGCCGTGCAAGTATTTGCACTAATTAGTATGATTGCTTTCGTTGGTATTTTCATCGAGTTGCAGCAATTTGCACGTTTCCGAGAACATGTGAAAATGTTGCTCGGAGCGTTTCACGAAAGTGATCAGACTGGCGACGTTCGGAAACGTATGATGGATCCTGGTGTGGATCAACTTATGACACAATCAAATAAAGCACTGGCAGTGGTACGGAAACGGTTATACAAAGCCACGCGTCAAGGCAATTTGCGGGAAATGTGCGACATTTTAGATTACGCCGAAGCCGCGGGTTTAACCACTGCCACCCACGGGTTTCCTCGTACCACCTATGCGCCCTCGACCTTATTTTTGGGTCTTTTTGCACAATCCCGAAAAAACCCCGTCCACTTAGCCGCGTACCATGGAAATATCCCAGCCTTGGAACTCCTCGTAGCTCGTGGCTTTGAGGTCACGGTTATGGATAAATTCAGTCGCGTACGCTTCTCCACGGGTGATCTCTTTTGGTACTTTGCGCGTTATTTTGTTGCTCGTCCTGGCGGTGACAGTGGCGGAAGCGAAGAGGAATCCGTTGCGTCCCTCTTTCGCTCGACGCTCGTTACGCCACTTCATTGTGCAGTCTCGACGGGTCAATTAGACGCGGTTCGGTGGTTACTCGGCCATGGGGCGTCCCCGCATACCCTCGCACGGTCCTCGTATCGATGCGATCGCGTACCCCCTCTTTTCTTAGCCGAACACCCTGATGTAGTACGGGAATTGCTTGTCCACGGAGCCGATCCATTGGCAGTACCCGATCCGGGGTACCTGAACACGTTAACGGCCTTGCAACTCGCGTATTTGCGTGGCAATTACGCAGTGGCGCACGAATTAGAAGAATGGGGAGGTGACGTGGCATTGACGCCATTCCATTCAGCTGCCGCGGAGAATGACGTGGAACGCGTGCGTCATTTTTTACGAAAACACACGGATGTCAATTGTTTGGGTGAAATGGGGTACGTTGGGTTAAATCGACGTACCCCGTTACATTGGGCAGCCATTCGTGGCGCTTTGCAAGTCGTCGAGTTGCTTTTAGAAGCCCATGCGGATGTCCATTTCCAAGACGCACGTGGACGCACAGCGTTGCATTGGGCCGCACGTCTTCATCGCACAGACGTTGTGCACGCGCTCTTGACGGCAGGTGCAGACGTGCATTTGGTTGATGCCGAGCACATGACGCCACTGTTGTGCGCTGCGTGTGGCCACGATGCCACACGCCAAGTATTTAGTCTCTTAACTGCCGCGGGGGGCGACATTAATGCCGCGTTGCCGCTTACGGGTGACACCGCATTGCACTTGGCCGTGCGGGAAGGCCACGAACAATCGGCGTTGGCCATTTTAGCCACTGGCGGGAATTTATTAAAAATGAATGTGGAGGGGTTACGGCCATTAGACTGTACGACGTCGACACGGTTACTCTTTGAGATTAAACGGGCTGCAGGACAGCGGGATGTTATGATTAGTTATACCCATTCCCATGCGGAATTTGCGCAGAAAGTACGCAATGCCTTGGAAGAAGCAAATGTGACGACGTGGTTGGACCAGATGGATCCGAGTGGGATAGGGGGGGGGTCGGTTTGGCGAGAAGAAATTGCTCGCGGGATTACGAATGCTGCGGTCGTGCTCTGTCTGTTGACGGAAGATTATGCCCAATCAGAATGGTGCATGAAAGAATTGGCACTGGCCAAACAAGTTGGCACGCCGATTGTGGCCGTTTCAGCGGAAAATGTAGCCATTGGTGAAGAGTTGCAAGTGTATCTCTATACGCGTCAATTGATTCCATTTGAATGTGCAATTACGCAAATTCGACGGAATGTTGTAAATGTGCGGCAAATTGAGTACGAATATGACGAAACCAAGTTTCAGACCCAATTTCGGTTCCTTCTCGATGGGGTGCGGGATGAAATTGAAAAGAACCGCGAAGCAATTCAACGGCAAAATATTGCCATGCATCTTCCACGAAATGGACGGAAGCAGGCCACAACGTCCACTATGGTCGCAAGTACGCGATCATCGGGGCTGTTTTTGCAATATGACCCCAATGCCATGGATGCCCATCGTCCATTTGTGTTTCTATCGCATGGCGAGAAACACTTGGGGTTTGTCCAGCAATTGTTTCGTGAACTCACGAACGCGGGCATTGTGTGTTACGGGGACCGGAGCATTGACGGCCAAGACTTTGAGTCGCGTATCCAAGCGGCTCAATATGCTATTTTGCAGTGTTCATGCTTTATCGTGATTTTATCGAATCAGACAATGGCAAATGAATTGGTGCGGGACCAATTGGCATTTGCCGAAGACAAAAAACGACCCATTTTTCCAATTGTTATTAATGACTTGGATTTAGGATTAGATAAACGATACTCGCTTGCTCGGAACGAATTGTTTCATTTTATGGGCAATGGCATGAGTTTTAAACCAAGTGTCCAACGACTTGTGCAGGGTTTGCGGCACTTTTATACCGAACGCGACGAGTTGTTCGATAGTGCGCGAAGTGGCAATCTTAGCTCCCGAATTGCAAGTGTCAATACATCATTTGTCTCGTTTACGTTTGAAAAAAACGACGACGAGGAACAAATACTGGCAGATGGAGCCAATGCGATGGAGACTCATTGCATTACTGGGGACGAGTTATTGCTGTCTTCCGTGACACGGAACTTTGAGTCGTTGTCGGATATTGAGGAAGCCCGCTTGGACCTTCCGAGCACGCATATTCGCATGTAGAAACGACGTATTTAAACTACCAATTAGCAAAAATAGAGAGAACAGTGTCGATTGTTGGCTATGAAAGTGACTACTTTGTTGCGAGTAAAAAACGTCGATACTTCTGGTCCAACATTGTTAAAGTTACTTAAAAGGCAGCCTTTACCATATATTCAACATCCTAGTCTCATGACTTCTATGGAAGTAGTAATTTAAAGCTACATGTAATAATTTTTCCTGAACGATATTTATAACAAGTGACTCCAGTCCTCCGTCTGATAACTTATCCCCAAAATCAAATAACTTTCGTTACCTTATAGGATTTAAGTTTTATCGTGGTGGTTCTATATTTGCTAATTTTTTGTTACAGTAATCCGATAACTAATAACCGCTTCTATCTGATCAAAACGTGGCTACTAGTTGTCAGAGGGAAGGCTGTATTTTAAAACACTAAATCCTTTCTCAATTGAACACTAAAATAGTATGCTAGTCCTGCACAAATAACTTGATAGCTTCTGGGAATGTAACATTTGTTTGGTAACATGGTTTTATTTTAATTATGATGCACTGCTGTTTCAACATGAAATTAGAGAATGATGATAATTGTTTTAAAAAAAATCGGCTTAACGAATTTCGTCTTACATTCCCTTTTTTCCGCGCTAACCGCTGTAAGCGAATATCACTAGCTCGCATGAGCAGTTGAAAACAGCCATCGACTAAAACAAGCGCTCTGTACATCGTTCATGCCACTATATTGTTCTGAAGAACATCCTTCCTCGACATTGGCGTCTGTGTCGGTATAGTAGCCGCATTAGGCTGATTATAAGCATGTTGTAAAGATAAGTCGTTCCACAAGTTTGTAAAAGCCGGTGAAGTTACAGATTATAATTATATTTACGGCAAATGTCATACTGGCGGACATTGATGACGAAAATGTAGGCGATCGTGTGTTGGTAAAGATAAAATTAATTTGCGTGCAAAAGACTTCGGGGTAGCAAAAGGGCAAGTGAACAAGCGGCCAAAAAAGCAGTCACTCTATAGTTTGTCGTATACTCAACAGGTTCACCTGCCTTTAACCTTCTTTACTCAACAATGCTTCACGCGCTATGGCCACCAAGCGCACCGAATACCTCTAGGGTGAAGGTAAGTTTACACACTGAGGATGACATTTGCCAAAGAAAGACTGATGGGGCACATCTTGGCTGTCAAGGACGATAATGACGTCACGGATGCGTGGTTTATGAAAGACACGAAGGCACTGGGATTGATCGCCCAAAGCGTTACGACCCAGCAGCTCCGCGACTTCTGTAATCTCAACTTTTTCTCCTTGCGGAAGAGGTCATAGAACTTGCTGTCCGTCAAAGTGCTAAGCTCGACGGTCTTCCATTCACTAAACAGCCGTAAAATACCTTCATATTTTCGGCCTTTATAGATGACTCCTGTAACGGTGTATCGTTTCATGAAATTGATACTTAAAGGTTGTTAATTAATATATTATCTAAAAGGTAGATAATATTTACAGGATATTACTTTATATAGTAATATTCAGAATTTTTATCCATAAATAGGTATTATACCATTTTATTCCGCAGACTAATCAGCTGTAGGAGTAATGAAAGAGAGAGTTACAGATAAGATAGAGATAAGAATTCAGTTATATGTTTAGTATTAGATTATAATTAAGTTAGCATTTACAAAGATAGAACAAGAGACACTTAATTATATTAATACAGTTTTTATTTTACCCTCTTAAAGCTAGTTGCCTTAAGAGAAGTCTTCCTCTGCACGTACGAGTGTACGTGAAATAACGTAAGGCACCACCGCAACTGAAGCAGTGCGAAGTGGACTTGTACTGAAACAGAACAAGTCGTAGTGCCCCGTTACAACGTCGCTCTTGCACCACGCAAGTCAACCCAGGCCAGCCAAGGATTTGATTATCCGATTTGGCAACATCTTGGGGTTTGCGAGTGCCGCCCGAAAAAATACAGCTCATAATCTTTAACACGCGACCATTAAAACCCACTATGCTGGAATTTGCATTGTTGGTCTCAACGAGATTACACGATATTTAGGATATCACGTCGGCACCGAAGAGATGACCAATGCAAATTCGGCACTTCGACTACGTAATGTGCGGCATCGTGTCCTTACAGTAACGGACGTCGCGACTAGTGTGGCCGACTTTTCACCAATGATAGGAGCAAGTTTTAGCTGGCTCATTGCGTCATCATTCTGAATACTATTGTTTTGCCATTGGTATCGTTCACGGCGGCAGTCTTTGAGATCCCATCTTGGGCCAATCAACAATTCCTGCTTCGACAGAAGCAGTTCATACACAGTCATTCTACCGAGGCTGAACCCATTCGTTAAAAGGTCAACTCTGACCTACTGTACGCACCACGACGTGCAGGTAGAGTTGGGTTAGCCTTCACAAAATATCAGTAAGAACGCAGTGGCAGAAGCACGCGCTGCAATTGTTTATTGCGCAGAGAGGACTCATACAAGAGGGTGTAAATAAATCATGTGGGCGACGCATGAGCAGACGCAAGGCGTGCGGTTCACAATTATCTCACGCGATTCCTCAATGACTTTAAAGTCTCAGCAAAAAATGCTCGGGCTCGAATTTGAACTAGAGACCCATCTGACACCGCAACCGTGGTAGTCCTCCCTGATCGAGCGCCGTAATCCGTCGAATTTAAGCCGGTTGAAAGAGACTGCCAAGAGCTGGTGGAAAGGGTCATGTGGTCTATACTAGGGCTATGCAAATAGAGTTGCCGGAAGAGAACTAAATTAGGAAGAGCATGTTGCATTTTCGATAACCTGAGTCTTGCATTTGTAGAATATCGTTCCTCCACGTAAAAATGAGGATCAATTTGGACGGGTGTTCGATAGCCATTGAGAGGACATTCTCATGCGCGAAAATTCCCTGGGTTTTAGGCCCCGACGCCGCAGTGCTGCCTCCGCAGCTTTTAATTCGGGAAGCAGAGGGCCCTAGGAGATGTGTTTTTGACATCAGGCGGACAGGGCAATCTGAAAACGTTTTCACGGGTCCATTGTTTTTCTCCAACACATTCACAGATAAAATTACGTCGGTGAGCGATAGTCCTACTGGCATCGCTACTTCTAGACGCATAGTCTCGGCTCAGCGCGGTAGGAATTCTCACGCTTCGACAGCCCCCGCCATTTCACAAGCTTAAGTCGCGCGTCATCGCGCTGTGAGAAATTATAGAGAGCCTTGCTGAGTTTGAAACGTGCTAGATAGTGTTTATTTGCCTGATGCAGGAGAGCTCAGAGATCCACTAGAAATTCAAAAGAGATATCCCTCAGCTGGAGGTAAAGTCAGGAGCCCCACGGGACTCTTACTGTCAGCACCTGTGCGAAGTTGGGCTAATATCGACGCTCTCTCGAGTGTTTACGGCTTTATGTTCGAAAAAAAGCATAAAAGGTTGGCATATAAACACTGCAAAAAGAATTTCAATAAACCTTTGGTGGTAGTCACTAAGCGTCATTACCGCGAAGGCGGAGGTGAACAGCTGACAGTTTGACCTTATATATCAGGATCCCATGTCTCGTTGTTCGCATCGGCAGCCTAACAGACTATCAGGTCTCGACGGTGCATGGGCTCGCGACACACCGACTCACTTTCTACAACGCCGATCGACCTGCTGGAAATCCCTGTTTTATGGGGGAACTTTATAATTGAAGCTTAAACTTTACCCATACCTATTTTAATATAGATTTCGGCCACCCGATTAATATCAGCTGGCCACAACACATGTTACCCATACTAAATCGGAAATTAGTGATTGACTATTCTAAATAGATGAAAAGGGTATTTGACCCATAAAGAAAATGTACCACAACAACGGTTCACCAACCGAAGTGTGCCCCATAACACTATATCACCATTAAGTGAACTGTCACGTATTCTTACAAAATTATCTTATGTGATAATATTGACAATATTATTTTTAAATATAATTACTATCTTATTCCTTCTTATTTGTCTTGTACGTAATAGAACAATGTGTTGCGACTACCCGTTCCATTTAGGTACTGTAACGGGGCACCTTTCGCTGGTACTGCTTCAGTAATGAGGCAGTTATCGTTGGTGAACCATTTTTATGGTACATTTGCTTTATCAGTAAAATACTCTCTTGTTCTACTCAAAATAGTAGATCACTAAAACCCCATTAAGTATAAATCTCATCTAAGAAATCCTATTAGTATGGGTACAATATGTGAAAGCTACCAGATATAGATCTGGTGGCCGTAATATAATTTAAATAAAATAAAGTAAGGTTTTAAATTTAAATTATTAAATAAAATCGGCATTTTATATTAAAATGTCTAAAGGCTTGGTGCATTGATCTACGAGAGAAAGTAACCTTTTCAAGGTATATACTCTCGGGTACTAGTTGCTACATGGTTCAACGAGCCCCTAAATTCCTTGAACTAGGATTTATTAAGCTCTACGTGCTTGTGCGAGTCACTGAGTTTGTTGGACCTATTAGTTCTATATTACCGTATTTGGTAATATTGGAAATGTTTGAGTAGAATTATTAATTGAATTTTTTAGGGTAACTCCGATTAACGAATGTTCATCTGCTACCCAAAGACGAAGTGCACATTTCTAACTGAATCATTTCTAGGAAATAACTTTACAATCCCGCGGAGACCGTAATGAATCGTGCTGCAGCCGTGCCACAAGGTTGTGAGATCAAAGCAGGCTTTATTTTTAAGAAGGGCTTTGGAAAGGCTAAAAGGTTCAATATGTGGTGCTCACGAGCGCCAAGATGACGAGTTTTGAAGAATAGTACGGCCGATAGTGCGGCGAAATCGACTTGACCAAGTGCACGGTCAAGAGCATTGAAATCATGCCACGGGACTCGGTTTTTGGTAAGTCGCAAGCGACCATGTGGCGAGTAGGGTTTCGTGACAAAGGGGCCGCGTCCTACTCAGTGCGTATACCGAATGTGATATATAAGAGGGGCTGCGGTGTCTGCATTTGGCGCTCGCGTCGCAAAATTTGGCCACTTTGCGGAATTCGCAAAACCTAGCGGTCCGTTTGTATCGAAAAGGGTGGTTGACTGCTCCAGTCTTCGGGGCTTATGTAGATATCAGAGAAGAAGATAGCATGAAACAGGGGCTTTCGCCCCTTTCCTTTTGGAAAGGTGGGAGCTGTGCAGTGGAGTTTCTGCGACACCCTTAAGAGCGTCTTACGTTGCAGCTCGGTGGCGCCATGATGTCGTAATATCAAAGCTGTTTTTATTGTGCACTTTATATTATAAGTTTTGGGCGGCAAATAAAAATCATTTAATCATGAATTTCAAAAATGGTCGGTGCCGTTAACCGAAATGAGGTACAGTAATAATTTTTGATCTTCTATTAAAAGAAGTTATATTAGTTATTTCTCTTATAAAAAATATTCATGTAACGGGCACCCTCAATGTAACGAGAAACCTTTCACTTGTACTGGTACGTACTAGTTGACCTTCTCACTGGTTACAGTGAAGGTTACGTGCCTCGAAACTTCACGTACACAGGGGTACAGAGGAAGGTTTTCAAGTAGCTAAGGGTATTAAGCTATCAAAGGTAGATTAAAATATCCTAATTAGAGAAAAGTAAAACTGTATAACATATTAAGTTTCCTATGTAACGATCTTCTATCTACTACTGAACTTATGATATTTACATCTAACTTAGTATGGTGCCTCCATGCGCACCGCACAATCGCGTCTTGAAACGATTGGCAAAGTTTATTTAGACTTTAGTCAAACGATCAATAAAGCTAATGTCTTATTGCATCAATATTATCCAATTTGGAGATATTGGAACAGTTGGGTCAAAATTAAAAAAATACATAAATTTTTACTTCTATGATTTTTTCCTCTTAGAGGAAAAAAATATTGTCATTCCTCTTATAGGAAATAACACTTATGTAACGGTACACTCCGTTACATCACTCCCCTTAACTAACAGTCACTATAGTGACTGATGTAGGGTGACAGAAAAGATTTTAAATGTCTTTCCTTGTAATTTACATTAATGTTTTTTAATAAAATACTGAATTTATTCACATTATTGTTTAAAATTATAATATATTGATTTTATTTGCTTTATTGGTTGTTACCAAAGTCAAGATGGCGATGACTAAGTCTGTGCGCGTGGGCCGTGAGGCCGCTCTGCACGGATCAGTGCAGCTGTCAGTAAGGCAAATGTTTCAGTAGACGCTAATGCTTCTACTGTGGGGGATTTGTTACCTCCTACTCCCATTGGA
This sequence comes from Bremia lactucae, assembly GCF_004359215.1. Lineage (NCBI taxonomy): Eukaryota > Oomycota > Peronosporomycetes > Peronosporales > Peronosporaceae > Bremia > Bremia lactucae. Next base: position 3,822,661 of record NC_090614.1, on the reverse strand, counting down.
GGTGACTGGGGTATGCCATCTGTTGATGACATTGCAGGTGACGGAGACAAGTCACTGCTACACCAATTGTAGGTGACTTGACCAAGTCACCGGCATCGTCCGCCTTAGAATCTACTATAAAGGCCACCGGAACAGCCGGGGCTGATCCGTCAAATCTTTTTGTTTTAACGTGACAACCAGAGAGGTGATGACGAGGTTTTTCGACTCGTCGGACTTCTTTGGCGGGGATCAGCAACAGATGACTCCGTTATAGCGATGACCACTCTGGTGACGTTAGTATGCGCTTCACAAGCCATGTGATGATGAGACGACATTCTTCATCGAGACCTTTTTCTGGCATCGGTGATACTCTTCCAATCGGGCAAAGGATGTCAAAACTTTGTTCCAAGCTTGGACAGCCTTTGTACAGAATGTACAAAACATAGGCCGTGACGTTTGGCTTAACAAGCAAAATGATTTTCGTGAACGGTTCGAGAAACGAAATGTTGTCGGTGCACGCTATAAGCTGCATGGTTTATCTAGAGAGGCAGAGATTCCTTGCCTATCTTGAGGGACTCATGCATATGCTGTTTTAAGGGTGCACGTCTTGTCCCCAAGGAAGCATATTCCTTTGAAGATCCCCACGCTCGTCTCTTACGAGATGCGTCAAGGGATTGAAACCCTCCAATCCTTTTACGAGCGCGGGAAGCGCTCGTTCTTCAATGGACTTTTTGTCGAGAAGGATGGGTCTCGCCGTACTGCAATCGAGACCTAAAATGTCCTATATCAGATGGAAACGAGGTTCCCAACTATCATGCGAGGGTGCATACCCTCGCCAACGAGTGAGATAGCTCGTTCGAACCCCCTGCGCCTCACGGTGGCTCAAGAAGCTCTAAACAAGAAAGCGCTTCTCACAGCATAATTCATCAATCGATTTATAGAGGGAGGAAAGATCGGTTCGTCTCGTTTGACGAGCCCGACCAAACATCGTGATTTGAACCACACCCATTAATATTTTAGGGAGGATCTTGATCACGACAGATCCCGTCGCCGCGAGTTAGCGGTTACGTTTGATAATGTTCCTCGTGACCAATTAGAGAATTGAGCGCAAATTGCGACTGAAGGACTGGCGAACGAAAGGACACAGCAGTCCGTTCAAAATGAGCTGTTGGCAGCTCGTCAGAAGATCTCTTCCTTTATGAAAATAATGAATTGTCTGGTTTAAGAGAATCAGACTCTATTCCAAAACGATAAGTATTTAACTCGGTCTATCCAACTTCGGCTGATGCCATTGACCCTTCCGGTGTAATTTAAAATTGGGAGAAGCCTTGTTCTGATGGTCCGGGCAGATATGCCCAACATAAACGTTGGATGCGTACGCATTCTACGAGGCAGCTCGATCGTGTACGAATTGACTTGACGATTTAGTACACGAAACTGGCCGATATACATGGGTAGTAATTTATTACTGCCTACATTCGTCACTACGTGCCTCGTAGGTTTACCGTGGACAGTGGGACTAGGTCATTAATTTTAAATCAAAGTATGTTTGCTCTTTCATTTTTGTCAGAGTTCCGATTCTGTCGGTCCACCGTATCAGCGACGGAACCCTGTACGAAACGGACCTGCTTCTCTAGCCAACAGGAAATCACCAATCGGAAACACCTGCTGACTCGGTTTTATCTTTATTTTCGGTGCGGTCGGCTCGCACTGCAAAGATATTTATTTATTTAATATTGAGAGTATCATCGTTCTCATTAATATAATTGTTTTTTTATGCTGAGTCTTTCGCGTCGTTGTCTGAGTCAGTAATATCATTCTTGTTATCACTGAGTTTGTCCACTCCAATCTTAGTTAGCTCAGCATTTGTATCCTTCGCATTGACCATGGGCTCATGTGTGATGAGCAAGAGCTAGATGGTTCTATGTTCGAGCGAGCTCCCCCCCCTTAAATAGGAGTTACTCTCAAATAGGGTAGGTATATGTGGGTGGCGTATGTCATTCACGAAACACAGTGGATGCTTTGCAGAAACATGCACTGAATTGTTGATGGCAAATTACAATTGGCAAGAACTCGCTCCAACTCTTGAAAGAGTGGACGTATCCGCAAAGTATCTCTTCGAGAATACGGTTTGCACGCTCCGTCCGACCATCTGTTTCAGGATGATCAAAAAGTAGACATTTCTAACTGTGTTCCAAGTGATTTAATCGCAGTTTGCCAAGAATCCACCGTGCTTTTAGGGTCTCGATCTGAGGCCAGTTCCAGGCGTAACCCATGGAATCGAAATATCGTGTCAACAAAGACACGAGCACAGCCTTTGGCTGTGGTCGACTCCGGGACGGCAGCAAGATGTACATCTTGCTAAAACGATCACCAAAAACAAGAATACCATTATTCTTGTGGGTTTCTTCGGAGAATCTGAAGACGAAGTTAATAGATACGGACAGCCAACACTCTGCTGGAACAGGCAGAGGTTGTAAAGAGCACGGGATAAAGCACTGGACTTTACTCGTTGACAGACTTTGCAACCACGTATGTACTTGCGGATGAACTCATACTGGCACGGCCAGTAGAAGTCACGACTTATCGTGAGATAAGTCTTCTCAACGTCCCCAATGACCGCCTATTGGTGCATCGTGGTACTCATATATGATGCGTAATCGCAAGTTATTATGGGTAGGGATGATGACACGAGGTTTGTCGCCAGCAATGGCTTAATTATTCAATGAGTCATTGCGTGTTATATACCGATCTGTTGAGGATCGATACAATCCCGACAATCCTTTTAACGAATGTTGAGATGGATTCTTAAGGTAATACATCACTCCCTTAAGAACCTAATCTTCTTGATAAGCTCTTCTAACGTCGTCGAGAAATGCTGACGACGGAGTACTTATTATTGCAGCAGTGGCCTTATGCTCACTATTGATTTGCGCAGCTGGCTCAAAAAGGGACTGACGCGAAATCGCATCAGCAACGAGATTAAGTCGTCCTGGTTTATATTTCACGAAGAAGGAACTACACGAAGAAAGACACCATCTCGCCATTATTTGCTAAAGTGTGTACTGCTTACGGCCGTCTGCACTTCGTAAACGCGCAGTAGTTAAGGCGTTCACCTTTACTGTAATCAGTGTAGGATGACTAGTACTGTCTTACGTACTGGCATAGGGTGCCCCGTTACACCTGGTAGCACTGCGTAGTCCGTTTAACGGCCTAAGCACGTTCCATCAAACATGGACATGTTGGAAGAAGAAGGAGCGAGGGAGCTTTCAAGCCCTTCAAGAAAGGCTATCCCGCAACGGGTGGAGGGTTTACTCATTTGAGTGGTCTTGAAAGAAGAGCGATCAACTAAATCGAACGAACGATTTTAGCCGTTGGCAGGCCAGCCGTTGGCGCCGTGCTGTACACTGTGGGAAGAGATGAACAGCATGCGGCTATAGCCCAGACAACGCGACCTCGACGGGGCCCGAAAAAACGTAGCCTTGCTTCACCAGCAAGCATTTCAACATGCGGAGGTGTTGAGAGACAAGGTGCTTAACAATTAAAACTGTTAAGACAGCAGCATGTAAATGCTGTTGAAGAGCCGACGCTTCAGCGTCGACCCGAAAGCTCCAAGATCTAAATCTTTAAGTTTAACGCAGTCGAAGGCGACTCCCTTTTAAGATGGTTCGTCGAATTAGACGACTCCATAAAAGCTCGCGATATCGGTGATGATGCGACGAAAGTGAAATTTGGCATGTCTAACTTTGCCGGACGTGCCAAAAAATGGGCCTTGGGGCTCATGTTATCAACCCATTAGGCTTTAGGTCGTATGAGATATTTTAAGACCCAGCTCAGACAGACATTTGAGCCACCACGTGCCGAATTCAGGTTTCGAGCCGAGCTCCGTATTTTAAAGCAGGGGGGGGGCAAGCGTAATCTACACGCTTATGCCCAACATACACGATGCCTAGTCAGTTGTACAAACACAGGTGACTTTTTTAGGATAGGTCTCAAAGACGGCCTTGTTAAGATCCACCTGCTCCGGCTAAAATTGGAGCAGCTCGACCAAGCGATCTGTATAGCAGAACAGGAGGACTTCAGCCTGAAACAGGCTTTCGTCCACTCGGGTGCATATCGTCCACCGAGACGACTAGAAAACGGAGGTCCAGATCCATGGATTTCTCATATGTAGAGCTAGAAACCTCGATCTTCAAGTTACAAACGATAGCAAAAACTTAACCGTTGTCAAAAGACGGGCCACTGCGCCTATGAGTGTAGTGCCCCACGACCAGTGCATAAGATCACTGAGCGAAAAGACCGACCTCTCGCTAGGAACAGCGGACGATGCCCATCATTCCCAATAAATCTGACGCAGAAAAGCTTAAGCGTAAAGCTCTACCGCCGGCGCGTGAAGGTGTCCAGTCGGTGTCACAAGCTAGTCGTATTGATCGCGGCTATTTAACTGGTGGCATATCACCAATGCCACCCCCATCTGAGTGGCCTTGTTCGGATAAAACGAGTGCGTCGATCCTATAGCGCGCTACTTTCGATTCACATAACTATTATGGCATATTTTGTTCATGGGAGGCTCAGGAGAAATTACTTGGTCGTGTTTTTCCGATCCCGGTCGTGTTCCATTGAAGTGAATCAACTGACCATTATAAAGCGAAATTACTGCGCCGCTTTCAGCCACATCCGGCGTGGCGAAACAACGGTTGCAGCGACTTAACTTGGCTCGGTTGCGTATGATAAAAATCATGGGTGGTTCTGTACCCCCTAGTTCTTCTCATCACGCCGCTCCTGCTCGTTCATCAGAACTAACGGACCGACAACTGAATATCCTGCAACAGTGCCTTGGCGACAGCTTGGCATAAGCCGTCGACCGAGAGGTCAGATGCCGCTCCCATGGAGTTGGGCAATACAGACATTCTCTGCTATAGATGCGGCAAGTGCAGCCATAGGATGGCTCGCTGCCATGCCAGGGTTTCTGCTGGGGCACCCAGCAAGAGGATGTTCGCTATAGACCAGCAGGGTTGAGGCCCGAAATTGCGAGACCTTAGGGACTATGCTACCCATTTGTTCAACAACTCTGAACTTAAAGGTCTCTTCAGAGTCCGCGTCAGTAGGGCACCCCGCCCCCAACTGCGCTCCTGCCTTTCCCGACCCCTCAGTGGTCGATGCAGAACTCATGCGTCTCGCACGCTGGTTCTTGCCTTCGACCTTTAAGAAAAGAGAGTACGGAGAGAGTACGAGGTTATGACCAGGTTGACCCTCCGAGTGGATTCGGGTGCATCACAAAATTTTGTAAACCTTGCGGCTCAAAGAAAGAAACCGGCGATTGTTAAAATTCGCTTTTCCAGGTTGGCAAGCGAGAAGAGGCGACCGTTCGTTTAGCGAACGGCGCGCTTGTTGAGTCTGAGGGAGTTGAGGTGTAACTCGCCTTCAGCTTTAGTGACTTTTCTTGTAAAGAGAAGTTCACAGTGCTACGTATAAAGAGTCCGTATGACCTCATCCTAAGCATGCTATGGTTGGCAAAGCACCAACCATGGATAGACTGGCGTACACGCACAGTTGCGAACTCTGCGCAGGACACCGGAAAGGATGTGCTCCTGCGAGAGGCGTATGCAACTGATCTCGTGTCAAACACAGTTGTGGTGCGTTGACGGGATGTCAAACGTCACCAATTCCTACCCAGCTCGTGGAGACTGGAGTAGTGAAAAGAGCAATGGCAAGTAGTCATGTGTTCCATAGTCCTGCAAAGAGTAAAAAAACTGTGGCAGTTGACGGCGATCTGACAAGAAGTCAAGCATCGCATGAACCGGCACAGTGCCTAGAGTCTGGTGCGATTGGAAGGGTGCTTATCCAGGAAAGCAACGGCACCCGCTTCCCAGTCTAAGGTCGTCGTGACTCGAGCAACGAGTACCCGACAGATCATGAAAATCAAATGAACGTCTAAACGAGTGACCTTTCGATCTTTTCTAGTAAAGAGGACGGGCCTTCGAATGAGGTGTTCAAGGCTGTCAAAGGCACAATTGCGGAGACATCGTCAGTTGAGGTGCTCTGGCAAGTCTTTAAATCTTTTGAGACGATAGGTAATCTCCCGGAGATGTCGTAGGATCTGTTCCATGCCGAATTAAAGGAAGGAAAGATCCACGAAATAGTCGCACTAGCCCTAGAAAAGAACTTGGTAGACTGTTGCTCGTCGCCCACAATGGACGAGAGCGTCCTAGAAACGGACAAAAAGAAGCGACTCGCTGTTCAAGGCTGGAATTGCCTTGAGAGACAGTCCGTTCTTTGAGGTTCTGTGGAAACATCGCGATGTGTTCCCAGAGGAAGTGCCGAGCCGCCAACCAGCAGATAGGGGAATCGGACACGAGATAGACCTCGAACCTGGCACCAAGTATTGTGTGACCAGGTGATGGCCGTTGCCGAGAGAACAAGTCGATTGTATCGATGAGTTCTTCGACAAGCGAGCCAAGGTAGCACATGTGCGTAAGAGCAAATCGCCTCACTGCAGCCCGACTTTTTGTGTGCGTAATGCCACAGGTGGATGGCGCGGGATTCACGCTTACAATAAGCTGAACACGGCGACCATACCGGCGCAAATGCCAATCCCGCGAAAAGATGTCTGTTGAACTCTATGGGCAAGTCAACTATCTTTTTCGCGTTAGATTTAAAGGATTGCTACTATGAGGTCCTCGTTAAAGAGTCCGATGTGGCCTAAACAGCTGTAAGCCCCCCAAGCAGTATGCTTTGGGAGTGGCTTGTGATGTCCCAAGGTTTGAAAGATGTTCCAGCGACATTCACCCGAGTGGTTGCTCACGTGATGCGTTAGCACCGTGTTTACGCAGCTCATTACTTTGACGATGTATTCGCTCATAGTGGCTGAGCAAAATAGAGTCGCACAAGCTTCATTTGGAAGCTGTGTTAAAGACTCTGCGTGAAGCCTAAGTGAACATCAAGTTGCAAAACTGCGTCATCCCAAGATACCTGTGCTGGGCTGCATCGTAGGTACACACGGTGTACGAGCAGACCCAGACTAGGTAAAATCTGTCAAGGAATGACCAATCCCATGGCATTTGAAGGATTTGCGCCAATTCCTAGGGCTCGCTAATTACTTGCATAGGTATAGCAAGTATTATGCTGAGCTAACTAAACCATTATCTGATCTCCTTAAAAATGACATAGGATGGGTTTGGTTAGAAGAACAAGAAGATGCGTTCACATCAGTGAAGCAGTCTCTTGTGGAGGCACCGGTCTTTGCCAGACGCGGATAAGCCCTTACGCGTCGTCTGCGACGCAAATAATTTTGAAATCGGCAGCGCGCTCATGCAGAAGAATGACGACGGCGTTAAACGTGTCATCTCTTATCAATCCCGGCTTTTTAAAAGCCGCGAGACTTGAATTACCCCGTGCATGACGAAGAGCTTCTTTCAATTAAGTATGCTCTTGTCAAATTTCGTGTGCACCTACTGGGCACCGAACCAATTGTGGTTTATACGGATCACGCATCACTGCGGACCGCAATAAACTCACCGCACCTCTCGCCTAGGATGACAGATGGCTTTCATTCTACCCTGGATTTAATTTCAAAATTCTTATACAAGCCAGGTAAGTCGAATGTTTTTGCTGACGCGGTATCGCGCAGACTCGAGTTCGAGGCAAGACACCATGAAAGTGTGTCTCGATTTAAGGCACAAGTTGAGTTGTTAGCGTTAGCAGCCGTGAAGGTTCACCACGTGACAAGCTTTTAGGCTGCCCAAAAAGTAATACTAATAAAAGTGAGATACAATTAGGACGAACTTTGGCGCCTGCTGTCGGCTCGCTTCGGTGGACGAAATGTCTCCCTTCCGTCCCCCCTGAAGGATATATTAGTCGGTTTAGCTACAGCGATGGCCTGTTTGACATCAGCTTTCACCTTGTGTTACCTTAAGAATCTGTGTCCTTCATAACACAGATCACAAGCTGAAGATTCTCATCGAGCTCAATGTTTCACCAACGAGTGGGCATCTGGGCCGTAAGAAGACATCCTTACGAGTGTCAGAGAAATTTTAGTGGCCACACCTATATTGATAGGTGGTCAACTATAATTGCTCCTGCAAACAGTGTCAGCGCATTGAGCCTGCACCGTCTAGCGGTGCGCCATTGAAGCCGCTACTGATGTCAAAGAATTGTGGGAAGTCGGTCAGTCTGGACTTCATGTTTTGCATGGTGCCCAACCGAAAGGGTTGGACGGGGCTCTCCGTCTTAGTAGACAGACTGAGCAGAATGATACATTAGCACCATGTATCACTACGATCACATGCAAACAGGAGGCTCGGTTTTTCCTGGATCATGTAAACCGACAACATGGATGCCCGAGTCTTCAGTATCGGGACCCGTATCCACGTCTTACGTTGGGTTTTGGCGTCATGTGATTGAGCTTCTAGGTAGCAAGCTCCACATGTCTACAGCCGATCATTCTTAGACCGATGTCCAAACGGAACGTGCCAATCGGTTCGTGGCCGCTGTATTGCGCACGGTAGAGACTCCCAAGGAATGGAGAAAACAATCGCCCTCCGTGGAGTTTGCATTAAATAAGTGTCCACCCCAGTTTGGGAAAGACATCGTTTATATAGACTGACTGTGCCATCATCGAACACCAGTCTCGTTTGTGCGAAGCTTGAATCTGAGCAAGGAAGTGCAATTCTCTACGCTAGGTGCAAAAGAGAAAAAAGTTCCTTCGAAATGACGATACCCCGTAAGGATATCATGTCAACGATCGAAACTTGCCCTAGTGACCCTGTCGATTAAGGAGTGGTCAGTATGGAGTCACGGCAAGGAATACATGTCGTCACGGGAGCGGTGATTTGGCTCCTCGTGCGCACTTATCAAGTAGGAAGTAGTTCTCAGACTGATTTATATTTAATCGTATTAAATATAAATACTATTTTTACCAATCAAAATGTCATCTCTGTAGATAACATTTAATATGTATTGCGAGCGTATCTTTCTAGATACCTCGCGTAACGGATGACGCTAGCCGTCATCCCTCCTAATGTGAATGCACCTATGTGCACCACATACACAAGGGTGGGTCACGATATGAACCACACCCAAGTGGTGGGTCTAATTGCTTCATTTAAGTAGTTGACAATCTTTCTAAGTACACAAAGTGTACTTAAGGGGGACTGTGTAACTTAAGGGCAACCGTAGCCCGTTACAGCTGGAGTCAGGGCCGATTCTAAACGGCAAATCTGAACGTAATGATAGCTCTAATGTAACGCGGCAACTGGTAATAGTACTAGTCAACCTACTCTTATTACAGTGAGGTGGGCTGCCTTGACTACTTCACGTACACGTCGTTAAGAGGAAGGTTTTAAGTATCTAAGAAGTCTTAACTACTAAAGGTAATCTCTAAGGCTTTAAAATAAAGAAAAAGTACGACTATATTAATAAATTATGTTCCCACGAAACGATCTTCTATCTAAGACTGACTTTAGTATATTAATAATTAATTATGTATGGCGCCTACTTGCGCACCGCACAATCGTGTCTTCTGACGATTGGCGGGGTTGTTTAAACATAAATAACCAATCATTAGAAATGATGTCTTATTGCGTCAATATAACCAAGTTTATTAATTTTGGAACTATCAAGTCAGAATTACTGTAGAAAATAATTTTGTTTCTCTTTACTTCTTTCCTCTCATAGAAAATAACTTGACTATTCCTCTTATAAAAAAATATTTATGTTGCGGACGTCCCGTCACAACAATTCTTAAGTAACATGAGTCCATTTAATCTCTTTCTAAGAATCTTAAAAACGTCTGGTACCAAGTGATCCCATGCGGCATACTTGGAGGCCTGTCCGACTAGTTTAGATTTGAACCAAATGTGCAGGAATGAACGACAGAGTCGTATGGTTCGTGAGGCCACTATTCTCGTACTGAAGACGTTAAATCTACAAATGCACGCAATGCGTAGCGGTAAGTTTTTTGCGGCTTTTAGCATAAATCCTTGATATCGCTTGCTCTGTAAGAAATGCCCTTAGAAATGCAGCATTGTGTTAGCTTTCTTGTAAATGATATGGCGGAAGGATTATCGTCGTATGTGATATCCGACGTGTATTCGTCTAGTAACTGTGGCAAGTCCAGTTGCAGATACTTTTGACTGTAACTTAACGAATTAGCAGCCTGCAAACCCAAGTAACAACCTGGCTGCGTATGCAAGCGCTGTCGACTTCCAGTTGACATAACTCAATTCTTTAATGGATGGTCATAGCTCAGATATGAAGAAGGCGAGCCACCCCGTGATTCTAGCTGTGACCTACAATGCCTCAACATGAATTTCAATTTACAAACTTTCGCTGCACATTCGAATACGTTTTCTTTGTCTAAACGGGCCCTACAGCTCCTATATGCTTAAATCGAAATGAATGACGCACGAGAGCCATTTCAATGTGGCTTGTGCTTATCCCACTTCATTATGTTGCCCTTCAATGAGGCAAAATCGCCCACAAAAACACCATCCACGATACGAAATCTGTATATCCACGCACCAAGCCATTGCACGATATGTTATCTAGTAGTGTCAGCAAATTGATCACGGCTTCAAACGTTACGCACAACCCCCCATGTGGCAACGAAAGGACACACGCGTAAATCGAGATACACATGACATGTTGTTTATGAGAAGTAACATTAGGAAGTAACAACACCAGAAAAAAAAAAGCTTGATACAACTACCAAAGAATTTACGTCGACTTGAGGAGTTTTTGTAGCCAGAAAATGACAATCTCGCTTTTATCTTCGCGACATTAAAGAATGACCTGATCTTACAGAAACAGCTTGTCGATCGCGTGATGGGGCGCGTCTAGAGAGCGCCAATAGACGACTGCAGCGACTTAGTCGACCAAGACGTAAAGATTCATAACCCCGCGTGTGCTCATTCGGCCGTTCCCCTCAACCTCGCGCGTCCTTGTACTCGAGAATCCTCTCTCTCGAGTCGCCCGGGTCGTTCTCTCTCTCTCTCTCTCGGAACCATGTCGAGCTGCTCCGGCGTGACCATGTGTTTAGCCGAAGGCGCGACGCTATGCAATGTCCTCGCCGAATCCTGTCCGCCGTGTCTCTATGTCCTCACAGGAGGCGAGTACTCGTGCTATAGTCGTAATCCGACCCAGAAATGCCCCTACCCGTCCACGTATGCCGAGTGTGATAAATTAAACTCCACGCCATTAAATACCACGCTTTCAAACACGGACAATCCAAACGACGAAGCCCGATCAATAACGCCTTCCAACCCTTCGACGACCGCCGAGATATCGACCAATCCACTCGTAAACACCACCACACCTTCCTTCGAATCCCCTCGTATTCCTACCAACTCGAATCCCATTGATCCAACGTCTCGAACCAGTATCAATAGTCCCACTACCGCCACGACCAAAGCCTCGGCATCCGACTCCTTCACTGCCATCAATGCCATCCTCGTCATTGGCGCGGCTTTCCTCGTCCTCGTGGTCGTTATTTTCGTCTTTCGACGCACGAAAAAAAACGTCTCGAAACTCGCTGCTTCCCGGGATGGCACCGTGGCATCGGGTCACAATAATAGCGCGTGGTCCGACCGCACCTTGGACTCGAATGAATCCGGTGGTGACAACCTGTATTCGACGTATAATTACCGAGCGGAAGACAAGAGTCAAGACATTTCAATCCTCGCGGACTCGCAAGGAAGCACGGCTTCTGGAGATTTAGACCACTCGGCCTCGTCGTTGCGTCCAACGGCGGATTTTTCGAATTATGGCGGGACTTCACACTACCTTACGAGTTCGCAGTATTACGTCGACTATAGTGTTAGTACCGGTCCCGACGTGGACATTCCAACGGCGACGTTTATTCAAAACCCCACGAATCGCTCGAATCAAAGCACAATGGCGTTGACGAAAACAAACAATCATTTCGTAGATGTCACGGGGTCGTCCACGTCCATGCGTGGATCGGAATTGGACCCTGTTCAACCCTTGACAGTGAGTCAGCTCTTGCCACAAGCGATTGATGAAGGCCAAGAAGAAGGCTATAAAGCACCGTACCGGCACGGGACGAAACAAGCATTCAAGACGACTCGACAACATGCGTCGAGTGCGCGAAAACCGCATCTGTTGGGCGTATCAATGGCCAGTAGTACGTATGATATTGTAGACCCCATGACAATGCTCGACGTTGAAACGCGCAGCACGGAGATGCATGTTGAGGATTCGCAGTACCCCAAGTTCTCGTTTGAATCAAGCACGTCGTCGGCGGACATTTATGACGGGGATTGGTCGGAAGTTGAGAGCAATGGTGGCAGTCGCGTACAATTTGATGCCGTGGAGCACATGATTTAAAGCCGTGGCGTCGGGAAGATAGAGCTGCAATTGACTCAACGAAGCTGGATTCGAGGCAATAATTATTTTTAATGGAAAAAGGGATTACCAATAACCCCTCGATTGTGTCTTTTTTTGGTTTTTTATGATTTTCTGATTCGAGCTCTTTCAAAGCTGATGTAACAAGTCAGTTTTTTTAGTGTGTTAAGGTTATAGAACTCGCTTCGTGGATGGTGTACTCTTGTTTTGTGGAAGAACCCTTTATATTTATGCGATCGGTTTATTTGGTTAAGTTACAAGTAAAAGTCTTATAAATGGACCACCACTACAAGCACGGAAAAAGCGCGCAGCACAGATTAATTTGTAGATTGTGTGGCTCGATATGTAACCAATAAATCCCGCTTCGTCATGCTGAGACAGTCCAATGTACCCCCCCCCCTCACATGTCTTCCCGATATTTTACCACGACACATAAGATATGTTCTTTGTATGATGCATCGCAAAAATCAATAGTTATTCCTTAAGAAACGTATTTAGGTCGCCTTTTAGCTGTTGGTAGATCACATATCCTTAATTACTCGACGGAATCGCTCAAGCCCCACACCATAATTTTCTACATGAGTAATGTAATGGGTGTGAGTAGGTTTTTTCGATCGGCGATGTAAAATGTACTGTTTTTGACAGGTGAGAAAAGGCCAAGACAGCCCGCACTTGATTGGCCAGTCATTAAAAAGAGCGATAAGAAAGGCAGCAAATGGAGCCCGAGAGAGAAGTGGAGGCGACAATGGTCCGAGGTGCGCTCTTGCGCATGCTTGTTTACTTAGGAGGGAAAGCTAACGATCGATTTATATTACAATTCTCCCTATGATAACTTGTAGCCTCTTTCCTATAAGTTGTCATTTGTTATTAGCTATCGGATCAAGATAAACATAAATTAGCTGCCACGGTGGACGTCAACCCTATCAGTTAATGGAGGTTAAAGCTTTTTGGGAGAATAGTAATCAGAGGGAGGACTGTTTTTTATTTCTATTAATTTTTGCGGAAATGCATAATTACCAAAAAAAGAGGTACGTAATCAGCGGGGGTGGCTTAAATCGGGTCTCATACGATATATGGAATATATCTGGAGGGGGGGGGGTCCGGATAGCAACTCCCTAAAATATCTCGAAATTGAAAAGCTGGTTGAACCGGGACTACGTAACCGAGAATCCGTAACATATAAATATTAATTATAAGAGGTATAGAAGAAAATAATGCCATTATAAATAATAAAGTTAACAGTACGAAACATAGCAGTATTGTAGCCGTAACGCGACACTTCTGCTAATTGGTTATTAGTGACGTTATATCAATCCAACAATCGCTGCTAGACGCGCAAATAAGCGGTGAGGAATATGTCCCTATATCTATTCGTGTATTAAGATTACAGAATTAAAGGAAGATATTAGTGCGCAAGACTTAAATATATGCAATATGCACTTAAACTTTTTCCGCTCTTCAATCTGCGACGGAGCGGGACCATCAATCCCGTGAGGAGTATAAACAGGCCAGTACACGTCCCAGATTATGTCGAGCATGTTGAGATATTATATCAGAGGAGACAACTTGTAGTCAGGAAAAATTGGAAATTATATTAGTCTTTAAAAAACTTACACATGCAATCAGCTACTTCTTTGTAGAAGCACTACAAAGGTCTCACATGAGTCGTTTATTTCTTCAAATAACCTGTCGCTGTAGTATCACTTTCTGTGTCCATTGCAAAACGAATACAATCAAACGTTATCATGACGTTTGAGTGTACACCAAATGCCAAACATTAACATTCCTCCTCGACTAGAAGTCTCCAATTTTTGTCTTTGTCACGAGATATTGGAACTTGTTGGTCGAAATTGCCTTAGTTAGAAAATTGGCGAGCTGTGACTTGGTTTCAATATACTCCAGCTGAATGACCTTGGCCTTGACTTGGTCGCAAACAAAGCGATAGCGAATATCAATGTGGTTCGCTCGACTTTGGTAGCCTTCGTTCTTCGCAATAGCAATCGCACTTTGGTTGTCTTCATACACAACCAATGGAGCTTCAATCTTGACTTCCATCTCCATCAATAAATTCTTTGACAACAAAATTTCTTGAGTGCGCAACGAAAGTGCCACATTTTCAGCTTCAGCAGTACTTAGTGATACACTGTTCTAGAGCTTCGACTTGATATTACTGGAGAGTCATTGACCATCACCATGACTCCAGATGTCGAACGTCGACTATCTTTGTCACTTCCCCAATCTGCATCGCCAAATCCACTCAGCTTCAGGTCACCAGGCTTGCTTCGATGACAAATTCCGTTTGTTGCAGTCGAGTATAGTTAGCGTAGCACACGAATGGCAGCATTCCAGTGTTCTTCACTCGGTTTTTCCAAATGTCGACTCAGTTGACCTACTGCAAATGCAATATCGGGTCTTGTACCTGTCGCAACATTTAGGAGTAATCCTACCAGAGACCGATACGGTCGATTCTCCATTTTCCGGTCCTTCTTCTCGCACTTAAGCATGACTTGACCTTCCACACTTGGTTTGTGAAAAACTTTCGCCCCGATTTGATTGAAATTTACGACCATTCTGTCAATGCACGCATTTTGGCTAATCTTGAGCTTCCTTGTATGCTGTGCATAGTCCACCTCAATGCCGAGAATAAATCTCACATTGCCTAGCGTCTTTAACTTAAAATGACTTGCAACTTCATCTGCAACTTTGTCAATTAAATCAGCATAAGTGCTTCTAATTAGCATATCATCGACATACAGTATCACAAAAATCCACGAAAGGTTTCCATCGTGACGGACAAAGAACGCACGGGTCAGAAATACATGGCACAAAATCCATGTCGCAAAACACCTCCGAAATTGTCTTGAACAATGTTGCAGCAGCCTGTTTTTATCCATACAAACATCTGTTGAGCATCAAAACTTGACCTGGGTCCATGTCGACACCCTGAGGCGTAGAAATGTATACATCTTTGTTCAAAATGCCATTTATGAACGCAGTATCAACATCATACTGGTGAATTGTCATTTCATGATGACAACACATAGCCTGGAATACGCAATAGAATTCATGTTCGGAACCGGCGAATATGTTACGTGGTAGTCAACTTCATAGGTGTGACGATAATTCAACGCCACAAGTCGAGCTTGTACCGCTCAATATCACCATGTTCGTTTCTCTTTATTGCAGAAACCACTTGGTTCCAATCATCTTTTTGTTTGGAGAATTCTTCACCGCAGTCCATGTGTTTTTGCTATTTAGTGCCTTTAATTCGACTTTGATCGCATCACTCCACATCTTGGATTGAGGAGACGCCATTGCATCATGGTATGTAGATGGAGTTTCGAGTGCTGCATTTGCTTGCTCATACTCAATTCGATATCTTTTTGAGGCCCGAGCCTCTCGCGCCTTACTGCACGATGTAGCATGTATAGTTGACGTCTTGACTGGAACCAAAGCTTGATCTTCATAGTTGGATGATGGTAACGGGAGCGGGGCATTTTGACCACTAAATTGAGATGATTGCACCATAGAGAAATAAGTGTGATAATTTAAGTCCCCCCTGGGCACAAAGTCTCCAGTCGTATCCACATCCAAATCAGTTGGCTTCATGTAAACAACAGCGATATCGAAAGCAGGATCCGACACATGCTCAAAAACCTAGCGTGGAGTTATAGACTCAAATTCACTTGGAGGTGAAATGACTTGATCGTTGCCAGTCTGGTTCCACAACAATCGGCTCTACGTCACGTTGAGTAGTAATAATTGGTGATTGTATAAGATCTGCGTCGCCATCATTGACATGATCCACACGTGTAGTAACCTGTATATCTCCAATCTTTTGCACATACTTGTTGGACCTTGGTAAATCTTGTAAAGTCACTGATCGCGTAACCTGCAGACACGATATCCCTTCATATCGTGTGAGTAAACCAAAAACATGCATCGAAATGCATTCTTGTCCAACTTAGAAGTTTTGGTTTTGCAATGTGTGCGTAATCTTTTGCGCCCAACACTCGCATGTGCGACAGATCTGACTTGGTTCCAAAACACACTTCAAATGGAGTCTTGGTTGGCTGAGAGGTAAAGTAACTCGATTAGTCACGTATACTGCAGTATTCATCGCTTCAGCCCACCATTTCTTCTCCACTTGCCAGTAATTTAGCAACGA
The DNA here is from genome assembly GCF_004359215.1 of Bremia lactucae. Classification (NCBI taxonomy): domain Eukaryota; phylum Oomycota; class Peronosporomycetes; order Peronosporales; family Peronosporaceae; genus Bremia; species Bremia lactucae. The sequence continues at coordinate 3,806,151 of NC_090614.1, read as the reverse complement.
TCTTGCTAGTTCTGTCAGTGTTCGATTAGTCTTTCAGCCATTTCATTTTGCTGTGGCGCATATGGTACTGAAGCTTGGTGCTATATTCCAGTCTTCCGACATGCTTCTTCAAATCTTTTGTTAACGTACTCGCCGCCATTGTCAATGCGAATACACTCGATCTTGGTACTTGACTGGTTTTCCACCATCGACTTGTACTCGATGAATTTATCCACCACATTTGACTTGTGTGCAATATAGTATTCGACTACATAGCGTGAATAATCATCCAAAAATGTCACCACGAATCTTGCTTCTCTTTGCAACTTGTTCTCCATTGGTCCCATCACGTCGCTATGAATATCTTGGAGCAGTGAAGTAGTCTTAACTTCACCGTACTTAGACCTCGGAAACGGCTTGACTGACGACTTGCCTGTCACACACCCTTCACATATTTCGTCTTAATCAACATCAATATTAGGCGAATCTTGCCTTTTAAATTCTCCAACACACTTGTCGAGGTTTTTCATTGCCTTAAATGGCAAGTGTCCTTGTCTTGTGTGTCATACACTTGGACTCATAGGTCTGGCTTCATCGCCAACCTCTTCACTCGTAATTGCAGATTACAATGTATCACACTCCAACAGTTTTTTTTACCCTTTTGAATCACTTGAGTCACCACATCTTGACCATTCCTGATCTCGCACATTTTGCTCTGAAAAATGACATGTAACCCTTTTGCAGACAATGCAGGAGCTGATAAGAGACGACGATCCAGCTCTGATACGTACAACACGTCTTCAATACGTATTGGTCTCTTGTTCTTCAGCATGACATGCATTGTCCCAACTCCAGCAGCCAAAACTGATTCTCCATTCGCAATCGAAATTTTAACAGGACCTGTTAAGCGATCTGATTTCCACAAACTCATCTTAGTATGAGCACATATGACTTCTCGCACCACTGTCGAGTAGCCAACCTTCAGAGCTATGTTCATCCACAATGAACGCTTGCTCAGAGCTTTTCTTCTTGTTATCTGGATTCTTCCAGCAATCTTGCTTCTTGTGTCTATTTCTGCCGCATATAAAACACTAACCAGTAAACTTGTTTCTTGTATCCTTCGACCGAAAGCTCTTGCTTTTGAAGCTTCTTGTAGCCTTAAACGCAATTTCGCTCTTCTCCTTTCGAGCAATACCCTCAAATCCACGACGAAGTATCTCCTTGGCTTTAAACAAATCAATGTCCCTCGTGTTCTCGATATTCTTGACGATCTGATCGTATTCATCAGACAAGCTTCAAATCAGAATCACGAGCCGCTCATTGTGCGCGACCTCGTCACCGATGGCTTGCATTGACATACACAGCTCATCAAACATGATTTAGTGATCCATTACACTTCCTCTTTCTGCATCTTGAACTCGTGCAATTGTCGACGCATCTGCCCCCGATTATTAATGCTTCTGCGAAGAAAGAAGCTCTTCAAATTTCCTCACGCTTTTGCATTTCGAACCATGGACTTAAGACTTTGATTGATTATCGTACACAAGTTTGCGAAGGCCTTCATATCGTTGACTTTCCATAAAGACGCTAGCGTCATCTTCACACGGTGCCTTCGTCGCGTCGGTGTGCTCCAACAGCCCCTTCTTGGCAAGCTTCATTAGCGCGTTAAACTCCCATACGAAGTAGTTGTCTTCGTTGAGAACATCGTTCGCTCCCACCGTATTTGGGCTTAAAAGCTGTAGAGATATTATATCAGAGGAGACAACTTGTAGTCAGGAAGTAAATAGGCAAGTATATTAGTCTTTCGAAAACTTACACAAGCAATCGGCTAATCCTTTGTAGAAGCACTACAAAGGTCTCACATGAGTCGTTTCTTCTTCATAAAACCTGTTGCTGTAGTTTCACTTTCTGTGCTCGTTGCTGTCCAACATCAACAGAGCGCCTCTGCTCCTTTAGGGCAAGGGGAGCCCTTGGATAGTCGAGGTTCTAGGAGACTGTTGGTGAGACCTCAGCTGCCATGTTGCCTCAGTTACTCACAGCCATGGCTTGAAATGGTTTCTTAACGAAAACGACGTCAGCACTGTCGTCGGGGACAAGGCGTCTACCTCTCCAGAAGAGGAACCCAAGAAAGTTTCTTCAGGCAAGGTCACACACGGCAGGGAGGAAGCGGCTTGTTCGCCGAAAGATATGTATTAGGCGTTGGTGGCCGAACTGCGAGTGGCACCAAAACAGCGCTTTCAAGAAGCCTAGAAAGCGACCTCCCGGGATTTATTTGCTTTTGAATACGCCAGAGCGCTAGTGCGTGTGGAATGCGCCCCAGCCAACAGGGCCAAACCCAAGTTGTCGAGTGACAACGTCCACGGACTCCTGCAGCTTATTGAACAGCGATGCGTCCGAGGGACCTAAAAGTTTAGCACTTGGTCTTGCTTGTATCAAAACTGGTCAAGGTATTGGTGATCCCTCAGGTAGATCATGGGAAAGCAACTGGCGACATTGTCATGGAAACAAGCGCCGGTTTTGACACAATGGACCTGCAAGGTGAGGAGTTGAGCCTCGGTCAGTAGCGGGGAAGAAGGTGCGTCACCCCTGGCGGTATGCAATAAAAGAATGTTCCATCCAGGTCGCTACGAAACCGAGGATCTCTTAAATTGTAAAAGCTCGGTGTGAGGCAGTCAGTACCGCTGGTGTCGGCAATTCAGCGTTAAAGGTATGGGACGTATGATCAAGAAAAAAAATTAAGCTGGCGGATGGGCACGACTATAGCTACTGATAATTGTCAGGCCATAGCGTTCATTCAAACCGTGGCGGGGCGGGCACTAGGACTTGAGTCTTCCCTGTTATAGTTGACCGCGTCTTTGAAAATAAATATTTAAGATGCTGGCTTACACAACGTGAGCGAGCAGTATATGCACTTAATTTCAAAGCACATTCGGGCAAATGTTCACCGAGGTTGAAAAAAACATGGACCGCAAGGACTCATTGATTGCGTTTAGATGGTTCTTGCATGACTTTGCGGCCAGACCGTCAGGTCGGGAAGGGATTGTGAGAGATGACGTGTAAGGCGGTAGTGACACCCTCGAGATGGAAGCGATGTTTCTATAACGGCCAATTTATATCGCCAGCAGAAACATTCACGTATAAGATTGTCGTCAATACTTAGTCGAAGTTGTGACAGTGAAGGGGCTGCTCTCCGTGAGTAGACGGATAGATGCCATTAGGACGGCAAAGATTGAGGATCTCTCGTCTACACCCATGATCGTGCGTTGCGAAGGACAGCATTATCCCGCGTAAGTTTACCACTATGGACCTCGCGCACGGCGGTAAACGCCTGCGTGAGTGGAGGAGGGTACACTTAAATCTTCGCGCTAACTTGTACAGCGGATCGGAGCATCCTGAGCAGAACTTGGTCAGCTAATCTCACAGCTGCACTAGCTGCTCAATGGCGACTCCGACAAGGATACGCTCGGAGAAAGTCAGCCATGGAAAGGGAGGGCAGCGACGGGGGGTCGACTATACACTATCAGCCTTGGTCAGTCCCAGTCCTGAACCGGCGGGTTTCTACAACTTTCGTAGCCTACCAACCACAGGCGAGGTGGGGCCTATGTTTTACGTTGGTCAGCTTTGCCCGTACCATCAGTACGCGGCTTCTTCCGAGGACGGATCTGACCACCCTTTTCAAGAATCCCTAAAAGATTCTTGTGACCGCGAACCAGATTCTCATGTTGACTCTGGAGATTCTCATGCCGGTTCCGAGTTTCCTCGAAACTGCGATGAGCTGACGACAGCTCATCACGAAGAGGTCTGCGCAAGCATCTCTGGGTATCTGCCACCGATGAAGGCGAGCACAAGGCAAATATCGAAGTTCAAGCCCTGCTGGTGGTGCCGAACCAGTGTGGTGAACTCACAGATCAGATGACAACGAAGCCGACGGATATTGTCTGGCCCTCCGTGGCCGAATAGCAAGCGAAATGGGATACCCTGCGAGGGAAGTGGCTTCCCAAGCACGAGTGTCATGTACCAGAGTCAAACGTTTATGTGGTCAAATGGTTACAAGCGGTCAAGAAAAATTAGGGAGTGCTTTTAGCGCAAGTCCAATAGTTCTCGAGTGTTTAGCGGATTCTGTCTCCTGGCTACTGGAGTGTCTACGAAACAAATAAATCTCATATTGCTGTGATACATCAGCGTCATCTACAAAAACATGGCTGACGGACAGTCACGCAATGGGACCCCCGGCGACGCAGCAACTTTAGTCGTCATATAATGTACGCGATGATATTCAAACCGAAAGTCGGGTGCTGGTGGGGAGATCCGAGGAGGGTCCAACCCAACTGCGCGACTTATACGTCACCTTCCGCTTCTCCGTGTATGTGCTTCGTATCGGTGGCTTTTCACAACTAACTCTCCTCTATTCACCTGAGACGTGATAGGCAGCTTTTCCAGAGCTGCCTTCACGTCCGTGGTGGAGGCGGGAGAACTTCCTCACGAAAAGCAGCTCAAATTTGTCAATACCTTCGAGGGACTTCGGCTCGGATGCGTTCGAAAGACACCAGTAGGACAGAAGCTATTCAATTTTATCTAGTTGTAAGAACGTGATCCGGCAGTGGACAACGTTGATAGGCGATTCGTCACGCAAAATTTCCGGTGTCACGAAAGCTAACACGTCTGAACTGGCTGACGGCATGGCGCGGAATGCCAGAGCGAGATCGACCGGAGGAGTGGTGTCTTCAGAAGACGAGGAAGCGGCACATCTTGAGCAGCACTGGCGGCGACCCGACACCGAGTCGATGTCGTTATGAAGCGTAGGAACTAGCTCGGCGGTGGGTGTTCATTCTGTTCACACCTAGGTCGGCAAAGATATGTCAATGATGCGCTGGATTTCCTTACTCCAGACAGCTCATCGCTTTTCAAAATAGTCGCGGAAAGGTCCTAATCAATATCTATGCGCCAATCGTTCGTGGATAGGGAGTGTTTTTCAGCAGCTGCTTGACCATGATGTCTCAAGCCATCCAACGTTGCTCATTGAAGACGTTTATAGCGTGCAATCTCCACACCTAAGTTGCCACGACGATAGAGCTCAGGGCCGGCCGAAAATCCCGGTGCTTGGTAGTGTCGTGAAAGAATTCGGGTTTGCTGCGGTGGATCTAATGGGGCAATCGCTGGATGAGTCACTATTAGATCCCAGCGACTAGTTTACTTGCTGGATAGGATAGATAGCTAGTCGCATTGATTGGCGCCACATTCCATCGGCCTGGACGGTGGGGTGGACTGGGAAGGCGTAACAGGGGGTATACAACCGAAGAACTAGACCATACTGTATCTGATATTTGAGTGATACACTGGAGGTCATTCCCCACCGGGAGCCAGCATAGCTGACAAATTTGCCAGTGAGTGGGGGCCTATCTTCGAGACAAGCCATGAATTGGTACCTATGGATTCCGTCCCATTTCATTGCTGCAAACGTTTTACGAGGTAGTTGCGACGGTAATTGCCACGCGCATGCAGTGTCATCTTCCACATGTTATCGGAGAAACACAGTATAGTTAATTCAAAGGCGTCAGATGCAAAAATCTGTCGAGATGATGCTTGCCCAGATCATGACGGTAGCATGGGACGACATCGAAGACGTAAACACCAACAAGATCGTTCTTCTTTAGGACTTCAAGAAGGCTAATGATCCCGTTAAAAGGTTTATGAACCCGTTGACCAGCCTTTTCTTTGAAAAAGCTTCGTCAATTTGATTTTTAACTTGATCTATTTAATTCGTGGATAAATTTTATTAGGGGACCACGGCACGCTCTAGTGAACGGCGCCCTATCCGCACCTATGTCCATCAAATCCGGTATTCGAAAGGTCTACCCGTTAGCTCCATCTGCACGGTAAGGCATCAGAGTGAGCTCACTCGGCGCTTATGGCGGACAGAAAGGCGTTCACTACATAAGCAATCTTTGAGGAAAAAATTCGCGCCATGTACCAGCCGCCGAACAACGAAGTGTTGCTTCAGGCGCGCTTCTTTGGGGCGCGACAGGCGAAGCGATCTCTGCAAGAGTATGTGCAAGAGATGCGCTCGCTGTCGGCGTCCATAACCGTAGGTCCGATTCCGGAAAACATTAAGGTGCCCACGTTTATGTACGGACTACGGACTACGGCATGGCTCATTGCGACAGGCCCTTTTCAGAAAGGTGTCGTCGATAATGGAAGAGGCAATCCAAATAAGGAGCAATCCTACAACAGTAGCTTGGCAGCGGCTTGGAAGAAGCCGTTGGCCGAAAGGTCAAAGTCTTCCATGGAGTTGGGCAATGCAGACGTTGTCTGTTATAAATGCGGCTAGCGCGGCCATTTGATGGCTCGCTGCTATGGCAGGGTCCCTGCTGGGGCGAATACGCCCAGCAAGAGGACTCCCTACTTAAAGGGCGAAGACAAGAACCGTCGTGCGAGACGCCTGAGTTCTGCATCGACCACTGAGGGGTCGGGAAATACAGGAGCGCAGTAGGGCGGGATGCCCTAATGATGTGGACTCTAAAGCTTCCCCTGAGTTCAGAGTTGTGGATTAAATAGGTAGCATAGTCCCTAAGGTCTCGAAATTTCGGACCTCAACCCTGCTGGTCTATAGCGCTCATGTAAGAGGCTATGACCAAGTGATGACACTCCTAGTGGATTCGGGTGCATCACAAAATTTTGTGAAACTCGCGGCTCTACGAAAGAGACCGGCGATGTTTGAGTCGCTTTGCCAGGATGGCAAGCGAGAAGAGGCGACCGTTCGTTTAGCGAACGGCGCGCTCGTTAAGTCTGAGGGAGTTCAGGTAGAACTCGCCTGCAGCTTTAGTGACTTCTCTTGTAAAGAGAACTTCGCAGTGCTAGGTACGGAGAGTCCGTATGACCTCAATCTAGGCATGCCATGGTTGGCAAAACACCAACCATGGATAGACTGGCGTTCACGCCCAGTTGCGAACTCTACGCAGGAAACCGGAAAAGATGTGCTCCTGCAAGAGGCGTATGCAACTGATGTCGTGTCAAACACAGAGGCGTATGCAACTGATGTCGTGTCAAACACAGAGGCGTATACAACTGATGTCGTGTCGAATACAGTCGAATGTCCTGCACAGAGCCGAAAGCTTGCGGCAGTATAGACGGCGAGCTGACAGAAAGTCATGCGTCGCATAAACCGGCACAGTGCCAAGAGCCTGGTGCGGTTGGAAGGGGTGCGTTAGCCAGTAGTGCAACGGCACCCGCTTCCCAGAAAAAGGTCGAAGTGACTCGAAGAACGAGTGCCCGACAGATTAGGACGATCAAAGGCACGTCTAAACCAGTGACCTTTGGATCAGTCTCGAATAAAGAGGACGGGCCTTCGAACGAGGTGTTCAAGGCAGTCAAAGAGACGAAATTGCGGAGGCATCCTCAGTTGAAGTGCCCCGGCAAGTCTATAAATCTGCCGAGGAGATAGTAAATCTCCCGGAGATGTCGTGGGATCTGTTCCTTGCGAAACAAAGGGTTGAAAGATCCACGAAATAGTCGCACCAGTTCCAGGAGAGAACTTGGTGGACTGTTGCTCGTCGTCCACAATGGACGAGAGCGTCCTAGAAACGGACAAAAAGAAGCGGTTCGCTGCTTAAGGCTGGGATGCCTTGAGAGACAGTCCGTTCTTTGAGGTTCTGTGAAAACAGCGCAATGTGTTCCTAGAAGAAGTGCCGGGCCGCCTACCAGCAGATAGGGGCACCGGGCACGAAATAGAACTCGACCCTGGCACCAAGTATTGTGTGACCAGGCAATGACCGCTGCCGAAAGAACAAGCCGATTATATCGATGAGTTCTTTGACAAGCGATCCAAGGTGAGACATGTGCGTGAGAGCAAATCACCTCACTGCAGCCCGACCTTTTGTGTGCGCAAAGCCACAGGTGGATGGTGCGTGGTTCATGTTTACAATAAGCTGAACACGGCGACCGTACCGGCGCAAACGCCAAGCCCGCGAAAAGATGTCTTGCTGAACTCCATGGGAAAGTCAACTATCTTTCCGCGTTGGATTTGAAGGATAGCTACTATCAGGTACTCATGAGAGAGTCCGATGTAGCCAAAACGGCAGTAAGCACCCCAAGTGGTATGCTTTGGAAGTGGCTTGAGATGCTTCAAGGGTTGAAAACGCACCAGCGACATTTAACCGAGTGGTGGCTCACGTGATGCGTCAGCACCGTGCCTACGCGCCTCATTATTCCTTTGACGATGTATTCGTGCATAATAGGGCCGAGGACGGGCTGAGCGCAATAGAGTCGCACAAGCGTCATTTATACGCTGTGTTGAAGACTTTGAAGGACGCCCAATTGTACGTCAACTTGCAAAAGAGCGTCATAGGGGTCCCTGAGATACCTGTGCTGAGTTGCATCGTGGGTACAGATGGTGTACGGTCAGACCCTAACAAGGTAAAATTAGCTACGGAAAGACCAATTTCACGGCATGTGAAGGATTTTGAGCCAACTTCTAGGGCTCGCTAATACTGGCATAAATATAGCAAGAATTATGCGGAGAAAACTTAACCATTATCTGATCTCCTTAGAAAGGACACAGAATGGGTTTGGTTAAAAGAACAAGAAGATGCATTCACATCAGTGAAGCAATCTCTTGTGAAAGTACCAGTCGTGGCGTTGCCAGACGCGGATAAGCCCTTTAGCGTCGTTTGCGATGCAAGTAATTTTGCAATCGGCAGCGCGCTCATGCAGAAGGATGACGACGGCGTTGACCGTGTCATCTTTTATCAGTCCCGGCTATTAAAAGCCGCGGGACAGAATTACCCTGTGCATGACAAAGAGCTACTTTCAATAAAGTATGCTCTTGTCAAGTTTCGTGTGCACCTATTGGGCACCGAACCATTTGTGGTTTATACGGATCACGCATCACTGCGGACCGCAATAAACTCACCGCACCTCTCGCCTAGAATGGCAAGATGGCTCACATTCTTCTCTGAATTTAATTTCAAAGTTGAATATAAGCCGGGTAAGTCGAATGTCTTGGCTGACGCTTTATCGCGCAGACCAGACTTCGAGGTTAGACACCAGGAAAGTGTGTCTAGTGCGAAAGCACA
>NC_090614.1:3785093-3796233 GCF_004359215.1 Bremia lactucae | reverse complement strand
GGTAGCAAGCTCCACATGTCGACCGCAGATCATCCCCAGACCGATGGCCAAACAGAACGTGCCAATCGGGTCGTGGCGGATGTCTTACGCACTATAGCAACTCCCAAAGAGTGGAGCAAGCAATTGCCCTTTGTGGAGTTCGCTATAAATAACAGTGTCCACGCCAGTACGGGTGAGACACCGTTTTATATTAACGGACTGCGCCATCCTCGGACGCCAGTCTCGTTTGTGCGCAGCCCGAGTCTTAGTGGGGGAGGGCCCCTCACTATGCTTTGTGCGAAAGAGGGACATAGTTTCGTCAATATGACGATGACTCATAAGGGTATCATCTCAAAGACATAAACTTGCCCTAATGACCCTGCCAGTTTAGTAGTGGTCAATAAAACTACGCCTTATGACCGACCTCTTGGCGGTATCATAGGCGAGTTTGATGCTTAAAGCGTGAGCGAGGCTCAACGCTTTGTGGGTGAGCGACTAGCCATCACACGTTAAGTCCGTGACGCAATGGCAAGCGCACAGGACAAGCAAAAAGAATATGCGGACCGAAATGGTCGCAAAAACAATGAACGCTTTTGAGTGGGTGAATAAGTACTATTAAGTACTGCTGCCCTACCTAAGAATGCAATTTCTGTACTACCTGGAGGTACTACGAAGTTGTTGCCGCGTTTCATTGGGCTCTTTACGGTGGTAGAAGAGGTTGAAGACCTAAATTATAGGCTCACCCTTCCCCCATATATGGCGACGCACCCCATAACCCCATATTTTACGTGGGTCGTCTGAAACGGTATCTAGACTCAAATGAGGTCACATATCCCCATCTGGCTAAGGAGACCGATGGTGACGCCGACTGTGAGTCGAGCGTCGTTCGGGTGAGGGGGGTGGTTAAGGCGAAAAGCTATCAGACCGATTCCTCCCACCACGAATAGGACTTGGAGAGCGAGGGACATCACGCGAGTAACGCGGATCCCTCAGCATTATCCTCTCGAGAAGGTCCAAGCGAGTCTTCAGGCGTTCATAACCCTGACGAGCCTTCGCTCGGATATCACAAAGATCCGAGGTCAGTCGCGAGACTTGACCCTCGAGATCCGCAATACGTCGTTCAGCAGCATGCGACTGAACGGACGAAGGTAAGGCAGCCGCGATTAGGTGGGCGAGATCGCCGCTCCTATCGGGCGCCACCTGCACTAATGGATGCGGGTGGGAATCAACGCTTCCTTGTTGGAAGGTTGCTTGCCCACCGCTCCGTGAGGCAAGGCAATCAGATCTTCGTCCAATGGAAAGGTTACCCGAAGAGTTTTGATTCTTCGGAACCGATCAATACCCTACGATTTGATGTGCCCGGCTTGGTGGCTGCCTATGAAAAGGAGCACCAGCTGAGGCCACTTTGCTAGTCTCAAATGGACTAGCAGAAGTAGCGTAGTGAGAAGAAACAGGGAGTACAGTACCACCCATGATTTCTTTCACCCGCAAGCGGACAAAATTAATTCGCTGCGACCGCTGTTTCATCGCATCGGAATGCGGATGAATGCGGCGCAGGAATTCCGCCTCGTATTGGTCGGGCGTTTCATTTGAACGCAACACGACCGGGATCGGGAAAATACGCCCAAGCGATTTTCCCTGAGCCCTCCATGATTGAAAGACGCCATAATAACTATGTGCATCTACAAGAGCGCGCTCTAGGAGCGACGCTCTTGGCACGTTCAAACGAGGCCATTTTGATTAAGGGGGGCATCTTGAAATGCCACCCGTCACATTGCCACGTTCCAAACGACCGGATTGTGACACCGACTGAGCACGTTCACGTGACGTCGACGGAGCTTTAGGCTCCGAATCCTCTATGTCAGAACCATTATGGAATATGGTCTGAGCATAAGGCGTTGTGTTTTTACCCAACGGAGAAGCGGCTGTGCCTTTATGGGTAGCGCTCTCATTACATGTCGCTGCGCTTTCCAGCGCAGACGACGAGACAGCATTCGTAAATGCTGTTGTATCAATGTTGTGAGCCATGAGAGAAGTTTGAATGGGCAATAATGCCGCATCATCCTTCCTCATGAGCTCGTTGTCCGCATCACTACTATGAGGTGACGGCAACGGTGTCGACTCATTGTTGTCGACAATGAGCGACGGATCAACATCCTCACTGTTAAGGTGGGATGGATCCATTAGCCCTGTTAACGCGACAGCTGCAGTAGCTGTCGGCGTTTCGACTAAGGCATTTGACGTGGCCGGCGAAGTAACGCGGCGCGTGCGCTTAGTTTGAGGTTGAGTGGGCGTCTTCGCAGACGAACCACCAACGTGGCCCCTTTTTAGGTGGCATCTTTGGCGCCGTGTATGTAAGCATTTGTCGCTAGAGTGATTGAGTGCTAGCGGCGCGTGAGGCTGCACGCAGTTCCTCTCTCCCTTTTAACGAATTAAAAAATGTAAATTCGTTCTTATAAGGGGGATGGTGTTACGGGCTAAAGTTGCCCTAATGTTACACAGTCCCCGTTAAGTACACTTAGTCTTCTAAAGGGGATATGCAATTACTAGATTATAGTACTTAGCCCCAACACTCGGTTGTGGTGCACATTTGTGACCAACACTTCTGTATGTTATGCACATAGGTGCATTCACATTAGGTGGGATGACGCCTAGCGTCATCCGTTACGCGAGGTATCTAGAAAGATACGCTCACAATACATTTTAAGTGTTATCCATATAGATGACATTTTAATTGGTAAAAAAAGGTATTTATATTTAATAATATTAAATATAAATCAGCCTGAAAACTACTTCCTACTTGATAAGTGCGCACAAGAAGCCGGATTACCGCTCCCGTGACGACTCTTAATCAAAGTACATAGTGTGTTGGGTGAGGTCGCTTGCGTGCCCACCACAACTACCTCACTGCACGCAAGAGAAGCAGGTTTAACCGCTTCCTCGCTGTGCTAGGGTGTGTGTCTAAATTAACGGGGTGTATCGTTACATTAAAATAACACTTAAAGGTTGTTAATAAATATATTATTTAAAAGGTGGAAAATATTTGCAGGATGTTACTTTAAATAGTAATATTAAGAATTCTTATCCATAAATAGATATAGACCATATCTATATATTCCGCAGACTAATCAGCTGTAGAAGTAATCAAAAAAAGAGTTACAGATAAGATCGAGATAAAAAATTAATTACATGTTTAGCATTAGATTATAATTAAGTTAGCATTTACAAAGATAGAAAAAGAGACACTTAATTATATTAAAATGGTTTTCATTTTACCCTCTTTAAGCTAGTAACCTTAAAGAAAAGTCTTCCTCTGCACGTACTAGTGTACGTGAAATAACGTAGGGCACCACTCGCAACTAAAGCGGTACGAAGTGGACTTGTACTGAAGCAGTACACGTCGTAGTGCCCCGTTACACCTAATAGCACTTTGTAGTCCGTCCAAGGACCACATTTCCCACATTTAACATGGACATGTTAGATGATAGTGGGAATACGCATCACGTTTCCCCTGAAAGCTACTCCTTTCTAAGTGATATAGAAATGAGTGCGGTTGAACGAATGAGTTCGACCGTAGGAAACGATGCAATCTTGGCAATGCTGTCCAATTTGGACAGAGATGCCCTCCGATCAACCATCGCCAAGTTCATACAACATGAACTTGACGAGATGAAGGAAAAGGTAGCTGAATCAGCAAGGCTCTCAACAGGCAGAACTGTTGAGATTACAACAGGTACAGACCCCCGTACCTGGGATGACGCAAATGCGTCGTCTTGAAACTTTAAAGATTGACATCTCGAAGTATAGGGGAGTCAAAGAAGACTCCCTCTTGAGATGGTTTGTCGAGTTGGACGATGCCATAAGGGCACGTGACATCCTCGACGAGCAAATGCAAGTCGCATTCGCTCAATCAAATTTAGCAGGTCGTGCCAAAACTTGGGCATTGGGCCTTAAGTTGCGCGAACCATACGTCTTTGGGTCGCAAGAGGCTTTGTAAATTCATGTCTCAATTCACTCGACCTTTTCGAGTGGTGGACCTTCGGCGCTGCCTGTGCATTAATACAGCCGCCGGCAGCTGACTCCACACTGTGATCTTGTGCAGTTGTACTAACGACTTACAATAAGAGAGGCCTTCGCACTCACTCGTAGTACGTCCTCACGCTTGTGGACGCTCCAACACGATCATCAGATGACCATCTGATGAACAAGTGGCAGGCATCTTTACGGATCGATGCTGCCAGCTCATCCTTGGCTCGTATTTTCTGAGCCAAGGTAAATCTAGGATGACATCAAATTTGTCATCCAAATCCAGTACGATGAAATCATCATCATACTGTAAATCTCTTAACGTGTAGTGAAATTTCTCTACGCGTTTCATTACTGTTATCGATGCGCCTGACGCTAGACGTACCGTCATCCTCGTTGGAGGGATGCCGCGCTCAACATATTTGAGCTTACGACCCTCTAGTGACTGGCGACGAATAAAGTTATTCGACGCTCCGCAGTCCATTAGGGTTCTGAGTGACAAATCACTTGTCACTTTTAACTACAAGGTGATAAGTGATACCTTATCACTAGGTGCAGAGACACATAATGACTGTGTGTCTGTAGCAATTTTAGTCAATAGACTTGCAAATTCTCTTGAAGTTGCTGGATCAGTAGGGCGTTGCACCCCTACTGACCCCGATCGTAATTTGGCGGTCCGCTTCGCTGTTGCGATTTCGCAACAACGTCGGATCCGCGACCGTTGCCCTTTTCGGCATACGGTCCAAAATTACGTTCAGTGCCTTTTGGTGCTGGACGTGGGGCACTACACTCATGAGCGTAATGTCCCAATTTTTGTCAGCGATGGCATTTCTGCGATCGCATATTGTTCGGAAAGCGAGGTTTCTCGCTTTCGACGTAAGAAAGGTCCATAGGTTCTGGACCTCCTAACTCGTGTCGTCTTGGAGGACTATATGATAACGAACTAGCTTGAGCCTGTCTCACGCTAAAGACTTCCAGTTCCGCAACGGATATTGCCTCTTCAAACGTATCCATGACCAAGCGGAACAGGTGCACAATCACATTCGGAAGACGTTGAGGGAAGAGGTACCCACGTACTTGAGGAGAAATCTCCTCAAATAGTTTTAGTTACTAGACTTCTAGATCCCGAGGGATTAATCCCTCGGCAGCCTGTGGATAAATCCCAGGAAGAAACGGAGACACTAAATGTCTTGGTTAATACAGGTTCGAGAGTAGGCGTTTATACTCTTGATCTGTATGCGCCTCCGAAGTTAACTTCGGAGATAACTCAATTAACAACCCTAGAACCTAAGCGGTTCTTGAGAGATCTGCATTGTGGTAAAATCAAGCAGATCTGCGTACTCGTCACAGAGGACGATTACTTAACCGACATTCGGTCAGCGATAGTTTTTGCAGAGAACGAACGGGTTCTCAGCAGCTCATCGATGGACAAAAGTGTCCTCTATGTGAAGACTCGGATTGAAAGATACAGTACTAAATCTTGGGAATCTCTCAAGGGAAATCTTCTATACGAGGACTTAATAGAACTCAGGGATGTATTCCCTGAAGCAGTTCCATGCTAGTTGCCTAAGGATATAGGCACTCGACATGAGATCGAGCTCAAACCGGGCTCGAAGTACTGTGTCATGAAGCTGTGGCCACTGCCTCGTGAACAAGTACTTGCGATCGATAAATTCTTTACCGATCGAGTAAAATCGGGCCATGTAAGGGAGTCAACCTCCCCACATAGCTCTCCGACCTTCTGTGTGCGAAAGGCACAGGAGGGTGGCGGATAGTGCACGCATTCAACAAACTGTATTCTGCAACAGTACCGGCTCAAACGCCGATACCTAGAAAAGACGTAATCATAGAAGGTGTGTCTAAGAGTACGGTCTTTTCGTCTATGGATCTGATGGATGGGTTCTTTCAAATCCTTGTGCGTGAACGGGACATCTCGTACACAGCAGTGAGCACCCCCAGGGAGATGCTCTGGGAATGGCTAGTGATGCCTCAGGAGCTTAGTAACGCCCCTGCAACATTCAACAGATGTGTAACAAATCTGTTGAGACCGGTGCGAGAACACCGAGTTATTTTGACGATGTATTCGTCCATAGCCGGGCCATGGACGGTAATACGGACGTGGAACTTTGTAAAACTAACGTTCCTCAGGTTCTTACTTTTATGCGAAAACATAAGTTGTATGCAAATCTCAAGAAGTGTATATTCGCTGCAAGCGAAATACCACTTCTTGGGTGCATCGTCGGTAAACATGGCGTGCACCCTGATCCCGAAAAGATCAAAGCAATTACCGACTGCCCAGTTCCAGTCGATGTCAAGGGACTTAGAAAGTTCCTTGGTTTAGCGGCGTACTTGCACAAGTACTCTCGCAATTATGCAGAGATGACAGTTCATCTCTCTCGTCTCTTGAAAAAAGACGAGAAATGGTTATGGAACGCTGATTGTCAGCGTTCGTTTGAAGGTATCAAGCAAAGCTTGATGCAATCGCCCATCTTGACGATTGCAGATCAAGACATACCATTCCGTGTGGCCTGTGACGCCAGCGATTTCGCAATCGGCTGCGCGTTAATGCAATACGATACAGACGGCGCGAATCGTGTCGTCTGTTACCGATCGCGTTAACTGCAACCAGCTGAACGCAATTACCCAGTGCATGACAAGGAACTCCTTGCCATGAAATATGCATTGGCTAAATTTAGGGTCTATCTCCTAGGAGATAGACCGTTCATCGTATATACGGACCATGCGTCGTTGCGCAAGGCCGTGAACAGCCCACACCTCTCGCAAAGAATGGCGAGGTGGCTATCCTTCTTCGCGGAGTATAACTTCTCCGTCGAATATAAACCAGGACGACTTAATGTCGTCGCTGATGCGTTATCACGCCGACCCTATTTCGAGTCAGCAGTGCACAGCAACAGTTAAAGTGATCTTACTGTTGCAACACTCACTACGAGTGTTCCGTCATCAACCTTAGTTGATGAAATAAAGAAAGCCTACAAAGAAGATGGGGACCTTCTTTGTTTGATGGATCATTTAATGAATCCATCCGATAAGTATTTTAAAGATCTAGCGGCTTCATATCGATCGTCATCTGATCGATACACAACACGTAACGGCTTATCGTATTACATAGCCGTTAACGGCAACACCCCACGTGTCGTCATCCCAACTCACAATGATTTGCGCATCATGTATGAGTGTCACGATGCTCCAACAAGTGGACATCGTGGACGTGAGAAGACTTACCTCACAGTAAGTCGCGACTTTTACTGGCCCCGCCAGTATCAGTTCGTGCGCAAGTACATTCGTGCTTGCGAGGTTTGTCAACGGGTGAAGCCTAGCCCTTCATCCCGTGCACCTCTTCAACATCTACCACTTCCGGCAGAGTATTGGCAGTCCGTATCTATGGACTTCGTCTTCGGATTTCCCGAAGACGACCATAAAACAATGGAATCCTTGTTTTTGTAGACAGATTCAGCAAATTAATACATCTTCTTGCAGTACTAGAGTCGATCACGGATCCGGGCTGTGCCCGTGTCTTTATCTACACGGTATTTAAACTCCACTGTTTACCCTGCGAATTAGTCTCGGATAGAGATCCACAGTTCACGGCGGAGTTTTGGCAAACCGTGTTCCGATCTCTCTGAACACGGCTGACTATGTCAACTTCTGATCATCCAGAGACAAATGGTCAGACGGAACGCGTAAAGCGCGTCCTCGAAGAGATACTCCGAAGTTACGTCCAACTGTTTCCAAATTGGATCGAATTTCCACCGATGGTTAAATTCGCCATCAACAATTCGGTGCATGCGTCTACAATGCATACACCGTTCATCGCGAATGGCTTACGTCATCCACGCATATCCACACAATTAAAGGGATCTCTAGTTTTAGGGGGGGGTGGACTCGCACGAGCAAAACCATTTCTGGCTCATGCTTATCACGAACGAAGTTAGCAACGATGCGAACGATGTCGATGTCGAAGCAATCGATATCGAAGAAGAGAAAGATCTCATGGCAGTACGTACAAAGCGCACTAAAAAAGACAAAACAAATGAGTCAGCAGAAGAATATCTGCTAACTCAAGAAACAATAATCCGTTTCGTTCAGGATTCCATTGCAGGCCATTATATCTATATTCTCCGCGGTCCAGTCAGCGCTGGATGCGCGCAAAGCGAGAGACACGCCAAATTAGACAAATGTTTCTGAGCTGAGACAGCAATGACGGCGATCTATATCAAGAATCGACTGCCATCGCCAAAGTACCAAGATCAAACTCCGTTCGAGATCGTCAACAAATTTCGATTAAGCGTCAAACACATTTCCGCGTTGGATTTATAAATGGCTACTATCAGGCACTCATGAGAGAGTCCGATGTAGCCAAAATAGCTGTATGCACCCCAAGCGGTATGCTCAAAGCAGTGGACCGACAGAAACGGAATGCATACAAACATGGAAGAGCAAATGTTCATTCGTTTAAAATTAATGACCTAGTACTACTCTCTAAGGTAAACTTACCTAAGCGATTAGTTACTAATGTGGGTAGCAGTAAACTACTACCCAAGTTCATTGGGCCTTTCTGTGTACTGCATCGCAGAGGCAATGCGTACACAATAGAATTGCCAAGTAGGTTGCGAACGCATCCAACGTTTTACGTTGGTCGGCTCCGCCCGGACCATCAGTACGCGGATTCTTCCGAGGACGGATTTGACCACCCTTTTCAAGAATCTTCAAAAGATTTTTGTGATCCCGAACAGAAATCTCATGTTAAACCTGAAGTTTCTCATGATATTTTCGAATATCCTCGAAACTACGATGAGCTGACGACAGTTCATCGCGAACAGCATGATATTTCCGCTCGTACTCCAACATGGAGTACGCACTCTTCGAACGGTCTTCCAACCGCTTGAAATGGTGAGCTTGCACCGTATGCTCCAACGAGCGACGCTTGCTGCGCTCGTGCTCAAGTCCCTCCTCCAAATCATGGAGAAAGTGATCGATTTTGTCGGTCCTCGACATAAGGTCCGACATACGGTTCGGATCTAATATTTACAACTCCACCACAACCATTGGTGAATTCCCACGGTGGTCAGCGTTTCCTTGTGGAACGTATCCAGAACCACCGTGATGTGACGGGTCAGCGAACGAGTTATCTTGTTCGCTGGCGTGGTTATTCACCTTCACATGACAGCTGGGACCCTCGTTCCCAGCTGATTGCTGACGTTGAGGGCCTCGTCCGTCAGTATGACGAGACTAATCCGATGATTCAAAAGGTCCATCAGGAAACTCGCGCCCGTGGCGCATATAAATCGTTTGCAAAACGTCAATCGCGTCACGCATCTCAATAGAGATGCCATCCCTTCCTCAGGGCGAAGAGAGAGAATAGACATCCCCTTTTACTCTCTTCGAGTTGTCTACACAACACGGACAGGGATCACCCCACGTGAGGCATGGAAGCCCAGCCTCACGTGACAACCGATGCAATTTATACTTTGCACCAGTTGGAGATAGTTTCCCAAACTTAACACGATTCGCGTTAAGTCTTTCAAGCCAGGCTTCGCGTCCAATGTCTTTGACATTGCGAATGAACGCGCTCCAGGCTTGCATAAGCGAGACTTTATCTCGCTTATTGTTGCCACTAAACCATCGATGCTTAAGAAAAGCATCAAGATAAAACTCTTCCACAGCGCGAAAGTTCTTCGCGCTGGGATTAAGGCCATGTAGCTTTGTCACAATAAATAAGGGATATTTAGTGTGAGGAGTAGTCTCTCCAGACAAGCTATTGATTAGCCGTTCTGGCTAAAGCCACATCTTCTTTTCAGGGGCGAGATGAGACATTTTACTGTCTTCACTTCCCTGAGTGGTACCCACTGAAGCAGTTGTTCCAGAAGAACATTTATTGCGATGGCTTACGCCATCGTCATAACCTTGCACAGAAACATGTGCAGGTGTCTGTACGGGAGACGGAACGGGCGATGAGGGATCATCCTCATAATCGGATCCAAATTGACTATTTACTCGTCTATCAGAATGAGCCCTCTCATTCGAAGGCTCAAAGTCAGCCGCCTGACGTCTATCAGGCGACTGTTCTATTCTCCCCGAGTCGGTCATTTCGTCCGACTCACATTTGTAGTCGACCTCCAAAGAGGGGTCGTATTCACGTGGTGAATCACCACGTGCATCCGCAACATCTAGTGTTGCGCGAGTAGAAGATACTAAGGCAGACGTTTCGTCTGCCGCAAGAGACAATAATGCGTCACCCGCGGCTGCACGAAACGCAGCCGAAGGCGCAGCACTATCGTCACCCCGCATGAGTTGATTCTTCATGCGGTGGAGTTTAAAATAATGGTTTTGACCAGTCCACATCGTTTTAAAAATTAAGTGGTCACATTAAGTGGTCACATTCTGGCCACTCCATTCAATGACAGTCAGAGTGATTGTCGTTTAAGGGAGGGTGATGTAACGGGGTGTATCGTTACTTGAAAATAACACTTAAAGATTATTATAATATATAATATATAAAAGGTGGATAATATTTACAGGATATTACTTTATATAGTAATCTTCAAAATTCTTATCCATAAATAGACATAGACCATTATATCTATTTATTTCGCAGACTAATCAGCTCTAAGACTAATCAAAGAGAGATTTACAGATAAGATAGAGATGAAAATTCAATTACATGTTTAGTATTAGATTATAATTAAGTTAGCATTTACAAGATAGAAAAAGAGATACTTAATTATATTAATACAGTTTTCATTTTACCCTCTTTAAGCTAGTTACCTTAAAGAAAAGCCTTTCTCTGCACGTACTAGTGTACGTGAAATAACGTAACGCATCACTCGCAACTGAAGCAGTGCGAAGTGGACTTGTACTGAAGCAGTACAAGTCGTAGTGCCTCGTTACATCTTGTAGGCGGGCACGTCGTAATGCGGCCACGCTCTACTTAGCACACACCCTAGCACAGCGAGGAAGCGGTTTGCACCTGCTTCTCTTGCGTGCAGTGAGGTAGTTGTGGTGGGCGCGCAAGCGACCTCACCCAACACACTAAGAACTCTGGTGAAGTGACGTCACGGGAGCGGTAGTGTAGGCGGGCACGTCGTAATGCGGCCACGCTCTACTTAAGCACACA
>NC_090614.1:3745446-3777106 GCF_004359215.1 Bremia lactucae | reverse complement strand
AATGCCTCAAACTGCTCCAACTGAGCAACATGTTGCTCAGGAGGACTACCCAGGAGCCTGGCCAGGGCTTGTTCACCAAGTCCCTGCGCCATTAGCCCTGCCACCTCCCGATGATGTTCGGAGAGGTGGGGAAAATGAGCCCAATCAATGTTGAGGCTCATCCTCACGTACACACGCAGAGATGCGGGTCGTGGGAAGGATTTCAAGTGCTACCAAGTGTAGGCGGGCACGTCGTAATGCGGCCACGCTCTACTTAAGCACACACCCTAGCACAGCGAGGAAGCGGTTTGCACCTGCTTCTCTTGCGTGCAGTGAGGTAGTTGTGGTGGGCGCGCAAGCGACCTCACCCAACACACTAAGAACTCTGTGAAGTGACGTCACGGGAGCGGTAATCCGTCTCCTCGTGCGCACTTACCAAGTAGGTAGTAAATTTCAGACTGATTTATATTTTGATAGAATTAAATATAAATACCTATTTTTACCAATTAAAATGATATCTTTATAGATATCATTTAATATGTATTACGAGCGTGTCTTTATAGATACCTCGCGTAACTGATAACGCTAGCCGTCATCATGGATGACGCTGGGCGTCATCCCTCCTAATGTGAATACACCCATGTGCATCACATCCACAAGGGTTGGTCACAAATGTGCACCACACCCGAGTGTTGGGTCTAATTACTATTATTTAGTAATTGACCATCCCCTTAAGTACCAAATGTACTTAATGGGGACTGTGTAACATTAGGGCAACTCTAGCCCGTTACACATCTAAGTAGAGCATGGCCGCATTACGACGTGCCCGCCTACATAGTGCATTGGGTGAGGTCGCTAACACGCCCACCCTAACTACCTAACTTCACGGAAGGTAAGCTGGTTCAACCTCTTCCTCGCTGTGCTAGGGTGTGTGTCTAAGTAGAGCGTGGCCGCATTAGGACGTGCCTGCCCACACAAGGAGGTGTAATATAGGTTGTTATTCATGTAATAGAGTCAGCAGTAGATAGAAGATCGTCTAAAAATATTATGCTGTTTTACTTTTTCTCAAAATTCAAAACCTTAGTCTATACCATGTATATTGTCAGTACTTGTCACTGAAATGCCAAAGTGATCCTCATTGCTCCGAACGAGATATTGAAGATGCTGCTGTCGCAACTGCTTGTAGTTGCATTTGGTGAGCGCTGACGCATTTGAAGAGCGTTTGCCTTTCGTGCAGTTATTGGGGCGGTCAGAATACAGTATCAAGGGAAGGATACTCCGTATGTTAGCCGCGATTTGTACCAGTGTCAAACGATGCCAGTCTTAAATTCAACTTCCAACCAGATGAGTAGCGCAATAATTGTCTGCTGTATCTACCGCATATGGTATCGATCTCTAGTTTTTTCTTGTTGCGTTGAAAAAGATTTTTTCTTTTACTACACGTGCCAGAGCATTCATTTTTTTAATTTTTACAGTCAATACTTACTGCCGACCAGTTTTAAAAAATAATTGACTGTCGTTCTGCACGATAAAAACGTTATTTGAATAGCCAGAATAACATGTAAATTACTCTAGCAGCTGCATACCTTGGACGCTTAAAGTATTCCAGTATTTTCTCCGTCGTAAATGCGGGAATCTGGCAAATTTTCTAGATCATTCCATGACATCACAAATGATCTATTAGCCTATCGCGTTTAGATATGCCGCCTGCATTTGCATTCTTTATTCTTAAAATACCTATGATTGACTTGAATTTGTTCAAGTGCATAAAACCAGGACATGAAACGCACCTTCAAAGATCTGCGGAGGAATTCAAAAGTGTTCACATCTACCTGCTTGTCGCTGATAGTCGATGCAAACAGCAATTTAATTGCAACGTTTATGGCCTTTTTAAGTGTTAGATTGAAACATTGCAATCCAGTTTTGTATTTTTGCGATCTGCAAGTTCAAGGACTGCCCCATTCTATGTCCATGATATTTCTAAATGCTACAATAAAGTGGCATGAATCATCACACAGCGCCTATCTTTATAAATTACGTAACATTTCGAAATGTGAATACCACTTCTGGGGATTCATTGAAGATGCGAGGGCATGGAATGTCGTATTGCTTCTAACAATTACTCGTCTCGACTAATGTCGTAGTGTCATCGATTTTGATTGACTTGTCTCGCGAATATCGAAATGCAGAAACGCCATTATTGCTATGCCTTTTTATTCCATGTCGCACGATTCGTTGTACTATCGGTGGATATTTAACACGGAAGTGATGCTATTTTCAACCTCATTATTCTGTTACTTAACTTAGGCACTTTAATTGTCCGTGAAAGCTTATTTTATCGTACATTGCGTTTCCATGTCCTTAGTAACGCGCCATTCAGTTGAAGCTGGGAATTGTGAGGTATCCAGAACATCGACGTCTCGAAAAATCTGCCAAACTATATTCAACTTCGTCCAGCTCTTTTCCAACATAAATTTGGTATTAACACGCTTATTTTATTTAATATCACTAAGTCCGGGTTCGTTACTGTATTGTGATCCCTGCCGCTAATACAGATAAAGGTAGACGCGACTAATCTTACCGCCATTTACCAATTTGCCTCCTAAAACGCAAGTCCTTGGAACCCCGAGCCTAAAGGGTCGATCGACTGCCTACCTAATGTGCAACGTGCTCCGACTTCAGCCTGCCGGTGCTTTTCTTCGTCAAAATAGCAACGTACAGCCCTTGCGTCTCCAATCGAACCCTGTCTTGATCGTGGGCAACTGCACCGATATTGATGAAGCTTTGAGACTTCCAGACAATCAGTATGCGGCCGAGTCGCTTGACTTTGCGTGTTTGTGCGAGGGCGCGCCGTATCGGCAAAAAGACGAGTCTGAAGATTTCTTGACGTCTATTCGCCGCGGAATCGACGAGTTTGGGACTGCGGCGACTGATGACGACGAAAGCGACGACGATAGCGACGAAGAGGGCAGCTACTACCAGGCTAGCAAGCAAAATACATACTACTCGCCAGCTCAGAACGTGTCTTGTTCGTTTTTCAATGATAATTTGCTTGATGTATCCGATACGTCCACATCCTCGTCGTCGCTCATACCGTGGGATAGTCAATCGACCGACAACGAACAAGACGAGGTGGACAACCTCATTTTCCAGCTTGAATTATAAAGAAGCCGCTGCGGCTGTTGTAAATAAATGTATTGTTATTCATAAACAATTTACTTTTTATTAACAAAGTGCTTTCTCTCTTTCGTTGTAAAACAAAAAGGCTCGATGGGCAAAAGGTGCAGCCTCCTTCTCAAGTTATTAGTTCTAGTCACAGCTGCACGCAACACATGAAGCAAAATTCTACGAAGTAAGTGCTTATACCGCAATCAATGTAGCAATCTTTATGAACTTCGCAGATGGATGGCGCTCAATTGACCGGAATCCGATTCTACATTCAAATAAAAAAATATTTTGAAATCGTGTTTTTGATATCCTCCTTTATGAACGCAGCTGTCGGTCAGATCGCTCACGAAGACGCAGAGGTCTGTCTTCAAAGCTAAAATTAGCTCAGGTTGGCACCATACCACATACAGATAGAGCAGATTTTATTGCGTCCTTTAATGTGCACAGTGTTCAACTTGTTAACTTCAAAGTTGCGTCAGAAAAGGCGATCCAGCCGCTCCAAGAAGCCATAAGTCCTTGAGCTTACAGCGTAATTTTCATGTTTTTAAATTTCATTGTAGGTGGTCTGTCTTTAAGCGATATGGTAGAAACGATAGACTTCGACGCATCATACCGACGATGTCAAATTTCAAAAGATTTAGCAAAAAAATAATTACATAGCTGCAGCACAGGGAGTTTTGTAAATTTGTTCGCAGGTCGAGTCAGCCGGACCGAGGATCTTTAAGAACAGACAGCGTCTTGGTACGGTCAAAATAACAGAAATTAAGAGTGCTTGTTCGAAAAATTACCGAATTCTTCACGATTGTTTTATTCGATTGGAATGCTTAACCTATTAAAGAAAGCATTCAAGGAATCGACGTGTAGAAAATGACCTGTGATGTGGACGAGCTACATCTATCTTGACAAAGCACGGCATTACGTGGCTGGCTACTCACAGTGAGGACGAAAAAGTGGTGATGTAGGATGGAGAAATTTCACTTTCCCGAGGAATTGAAGCGCAAGAGAGTAGAGATGAAGCAGAGTGTAACGGGGCACTACGACTTGTACTGCTTCAGTACCAGTCCACTTCGCACTTCTTCAGTTGCGAGTGGTGCCTTACGCTACTTCGCGTACACTAGTACGTGCAGAGGAAGACTACTCCTTAAGACAACTACCTTAAAGAGGCTTAATGTAGGCGGGCACGTCGTAATGCGGCCACGCTCTACTTAAGCACACACCCTAGCACAGCGAGGAAGCGGTTAAACCTGCTTCTCTTGCGTGCAGTGAGGTANAATGCCTCAAACTGCTCCAACTGAGCAACATGTTGCTCAGGAGGACTACCCAGGAGCCTGGCCAGGGCTTGTTCACCAAGTCCCTGCGCCATTAGCCCTGCCACCTCCCGATGATGTTCGGAGAGGTGGGGAAAATGAGCCCAATCAATGTTGAGGCTCATCCTCACGTACACACGCAGAGATGCGGGTCGTGGGAAGGATTTCAAGTGCTACCAAGTGTAGGCGGGCACGTCGTAATGCGGCCACGCTCTACTTAGCACACACCCTAGCACAGCGAGGAAGCGGTTTGCACCTGCTTCTCTTGCGTGCAGTGAGGTAGTTGTGGTGGGCGCGCAAGCGACCTCACCCAACACACTAAGAACTCTGGTGAAGTGACGTCACGGGAGCGGTAATCCGTCTCCTCGTGCGCACTTACCAAGTAGGTAGTAAATTTCAGACTGATTTATATTTAATAGAATTAAATACAAATACCTATTTTTACCAATTAAAATGATATCTCTATAGATATCATTTAATATGTATTGCGAGCGTATCTTTATAGATACCTCGCGTAACTGATGACGCTAGCCGTCATCATGGATGACGCTGGGCGTCATCCCTCCTAATGTGAATGCACCCATGTGCATCACATCCACAAGGGTTGGTCACAAATGTGCACCACACCCAAGTGTTGGGTCTAATTACTACTATTTAGTAATTGACCATCCCTTTAAGTACCAAATGTACTTAATGGGGACTGTGTAACATTAGAGCAACTTAAGCCGGTTACACTTAAAGAAAACAATATCAATATAATTAAGTTTCTCTTCTTTCTATCTGTTAATGCTTACTTAATTATGAGCTAAAACTGAACATGCAATTGAAATCTATTACGTCTCTCTCTTTGTTTACATTTACAGCTGATTAGTCTGCCGGTTAAATAGATACAATGGTCTATACCTATTTATGGATAAGATTTGTGAACATTACAATTTAAAGTATATATCCTCCAAATATAATCCACCTTTTAGATTACATATTAATTAACAACCTCTAAGTGTTAATTTCACGTAACGATACAACCCGTTACATCACCCCTCCCTTAAACGACAATCACTCAGACTGTCATTGGATGAAGCGGTCACTATGTAACCACTTAATTTTAAAATGATGTTGATTGGTCAGAACCATCATTTTAAATTCCATCGCATGAAGAATAAATTCATGCGGGGTGTTGATAGTGCGGTGCCTTCGGCTGCGGTTCGTGCAGCCGCGGATGACGCACTGTTATCTCTTGCGGCAGACGAAACGTCTGCCTTAGTATCTTCTACTCGTGCAACACTAGATGTTGCGGATGCATGTGGTGATTCACCACGTGAATACGATCCCTCTTTGGAGGTCGACTACGAATGCGAGTCCGACGAAATGGCCGACTCGGGGAGAATGGAACAGTCTCCTGATAGACGTCAGGCGGCTGACTATGAGCCTTTGAATGAGAGGGGTCATTCTGATAGACGAGTAAATAGTCTATATGGATCCGACGATGAGGATGATCCCTCATCGCCCGTTCGATCTCCCCAACGGTCACCTGCACGTGTTTCTGTGCAAGGTGATGACGATAACATAATCCATCATAAGAAAAGTTTTTGTGGTACCCCTGCTTCAGTGGGTACCACTCAGGGGAGTAAAGACAATAAAATGTATCATCTCGCCCATGAAAAGAAGCCGTGGCTTTTGCCAGAACGGCTAATCAATAGTTTATCTGGGAAAACCCCTCCTCACAATAAAAATCCTTCATTTATTGCGACAGATCTACATGGCCTTGATCCCAGCGCGAAGAACTTTCGCGCTGTGGAAGATTTTTATCTCGATGCTTTTCTTAAGCATCATTGGTTTTATGGCAATAATAAGCGAGATAAAGTCTCGCTTATGCAATCCTGGAGCGTGTTCATTCGAAATGTCAAAGACATTGGACGCGAAGCCTGGCTTCAAAAACTTAAGGCGAATCGCGTTAAATTTGAGAAACGAACTCCAACCGGTGCAAAGTATAAATAGCATCGGTTGTCACGTGAGGCTGGGCTTCCATGCCTCACGTGGGGTGATCTCTGTCCGTGTTGTGTAGACAAATCGAAGAGGGTAAAAGGGGATGTCTATTCTCTTTCTTCGTTCTGAGGAAGGGATGGCATCTCTATTGAGATGCGTGACGCGATTGACGTTTTGCAATCGATTTACATGCGCAATGGGCGCGTGTTTTCCGATGGACCTTCTGAACCATCGGATTAGTCTCGTCATACTGACGGACGAGGCCCTCAACGTCAGCAATCAGCTAGGAACGAGGGTCCCAGCTGTCATGTGAAGGTGAATAACCGCGCCAGCGAACAAGATAACTCGTTCGCTGCCCCTTCACATCACGGTGGCTTAGAAGGCATTCCACAAGGAGCTTGACCACCGTGGAATTCGACCAATGGTTTTGGTGGATGAGGGAAAATTAGATCCGACCTGTGTGTCGGATCTAGCGTCGAAGATCGACAAAAGCGACCACTGTCTTCAGAAATTGGAAGAGGTTTTTTTATCATAAGCGCGGAAAGCGTCACTTTGGAGCAGACGGTGCAGGCTAACTATATCGAATGGTTTGAAGACCGTTCGAAGAGTGCGTACTCAATTTTATAGTACCGACGGAAATATCACGCTCTTCGTGATGAGCTGTCGTCAGCTTATCGCGGTTTCAACGATCATTGGACCCGACATACGAATCTACAGATTTAGCATGAAAAATTTGGTTCGTGACCACAAGAATATTGTAGGGATTCTTGAAAAGGGTGGTCAGATCCATTCTCGGAAGAAACCGCGTACTGATCGTACAAACGGATTTGACCAACGTAAAACGTAGGATGCGCTCGCATCCTACATGGCAATTCCATTGCTTATGCATTGCCTCTGCGATGCAGTACACGGAAAGGCCCAATGAACTTGGGTAATTGTTTACTGCTACCCACATTAGTGACTACACGCTTAGGTAAATTTTACCGTAGAGAGTAGCACTAAGATCATTAACTTTAAATGAATGGCATTTGCTCTTCCATATTTGTCTGCATTCCGTTTCTGTCGGTCCACTGCGTAAGCAATGGAATCCTGAACAAAACGGATAATTGATTTTCGAGTTAGCAGAAATTCTTCTGCTGACTCATTTGTTTTGTCTTTTTTAGTGCGCTTTGTACGTACTGCCATGAGATCTTTCTCTTCTTCGATGTCGATTGCTTCGACATCGACATCATTCGCATCGTTGGTAACGTCGCACGTGATAAGCATGAGCCAGAAATGGTTTTGCTCGTGCGAGTCCACCCCCCCCCTAAAACTAGAGATCCCTATAATTGTGTGGATATGCGTGGATGACGTAAGCCATTCGCGATGAACGGTGTATGCATTGTAGACGCATGCACCGAATCGTTGATGGCGAATGTGACCATCGGAAGAAAATTCCGATCCAATTTGGAAAAATTGGACGTAACTTCAAAGTTTCTCTCGAGGACGCGCTTTACGCGTTCCGTCTGACCACTTGTCTTTGGATGATCAGAAGTTGACATATTCAGCCGTGTTCCGAGAGATCGGAATACGGATTGCCAAAACTCCGCCGTGAACCGTGGATCTCTATCCGAGACTAATTCGCAGGGTAAACAGTGGAGTTTAAATACCGTGTAGATAAAGACACGGGCACAGCCCGAATCCGTGATCGACGCTAGTACTGCAAGAAGATGTACCATTGTGTTGAATCTGTCTTCAAAAACAAAGATTCCAATATTTTTGTGACCGCCTTCGGGATTTCCCGAAGACGAAGTCCATAGATACGGACTGCCAACGTCCTGCCGGAAGTGGTGGAGGTTGGATAGGTGCACGGGACGAAGGGCTTGAATTCACCCGTTGATATACCTCGCAAGCAAGAATGTACTTGCGCACGAAGTGATACTGGCGGGGCCAGTAAAAGTCGCGACTTACTGTGAGATCGGTTTTCTCACGTCCACGATTCTAACGTGTTGGTGCATCGTGACACTCATACATGATGCGCAAGCGCAAATTATTGTGAGTTGGGATGACGACACCTGGAGTGTTGCCAGAAACGGCTGTGAAGTACAGTAAGCTGTTGCGTGTTGTGTATCGATCGGATGACGATCGGTATAAAGCCGGTTGATCAATATTCAAAAGATTCAATGGATGGATTCGTCACATAATCCATTAACCGCAGAAGGTCTTTATCTTCTGTGTAGGCTATCTTTATGTCATCAAACGAAGCTGATGACGGAACACTTATGAGTGTTGCGACAGTGGGTCCATTTGCCCCGTTGTAGTGGGCAGCCGGCTCAAAATCGGGTCGGCGTGATAACGCATCAGCGACGACATTAAGTCGTCCTGGTTTATATTCCACGGGTAATTATTCAAAAATAGAAACGGCAATAATTCGTCCTGGTTTATAATATACGGAGAAATTATTCGAAGATAGCGACGACAAATAAATCGTCCTGGTTTATGTTTCACGGAGAAATTATGCTCCGAGAAGAAGAATAGCCACCTCGCCATTCTTTGCGAGAGGTGTGGGCTATTTACGGCCGTGCGTAATGACGTATGGTCCGTATATACGATGATCTATCTCCGAGAAGATAGATCCTTAACTTAACCTGTGCATATTTCATGGCAAGAAGTTCCTTTTCATGCAGTGAGTAATTGCGTTCAGCTGGTTGGAGCTGACGCGATTGGTAACAGACGACGCGCTCCGCGCCGTCTGTATCGTATTGCATTAACGCAAAACCGATTGCGAAATCGCTGGCGTCACAGACCACATGGAATGGTCTGTCTTGATCCACAATCGCCAAGACGGGCGATTGCATCAAATTTGCTTGATACCTTAAAAGGAACGCTGACAATCAGCGTTCCATAACCAGTTTTGCGTCTTTTGTAAGAGACAAGACAGATGAATTGTCATCTGGGCATAATTGCGTGTGTACTTGTGCATGTACGCCGCTTGCCCAAGGAACTTTCTAAGTCCCTTGACATCGACTGGAACTGGCCAGTCGGTGATTGCCTTAATATTTTCGGGATCAGGACGCACGCCATGTTTACCGTCGATGCACCCAAGAAGTGGTATTTCGCTTGCAGCAAATATACACTTCTTGGAGTTCGCGTACAACGTATCCTTTCGCATTAGTGTAAGAGCACGACGAACTTGAGATTTATGAGCTTCCACGTCCGTCATTCCGCCCATGCCCGGGTATGGACGAATACGTCCTCGAAATAATTCGGTGCAAATTCTCGCAGCGGTCTCAACAGATTCGTTACGCATCTGTTGAATGTTGCAGGGCATTACTTAGCCTCGGTGGCATTACTAGTTTCCATAACATCAACTGGAAGTCGTCACTGCTGTGTACGGAAGTCCCGTTCACGCATAACAATCTCATAAAATCCATCCAACAGACCTTTGACGAATATATGGTACTCTTGGACATACAACCTATGATTCCGCCTTTTCTAAGTGTCGACGTTTGAGCTGGTACCGTTGCATGTATTCAATTTATTGAATGTGTGCACTATCCGCGGTTGACTCTCTAACATGAACCCGATTTTAATCGATCGATAAAGATTTAATCGATCGCAAGTACTTGTTCACGAGGCAGTGGTCACTGCTTCATGACACAGTACTTCGGGCCCAGTTTGAGCTCGATCTCATGTCGAGTGCCTTAATCCTTAGGCAACTCGCATGGAGCTGTTTCAGAGAATACATTCCTAAATTTAATCAAATCCTTGTATAAAGGATTTGTCGAAAGTGACTCCCAAGATTGAGTAGTATATCTCTTGTTTCGAGTCTTCACATCGAGGACACTTTCGTCCATCGATGAGCTGCTGAGAACCCGTTCGTTCTCTGCAAAAATTGCCGACGACCGAATATCGGATACGAATTCGTCCTCTGCGATGAGTAGCAGATCTGCTTGATTTTACCACTATGCAGATCTCTCAAGAACCGCTTAAGTTCTAGGGTTGGTAATTAAGCTATCTCCAAAGTAACTTCGGAGGCGCATACAGATCAAGAGTAGAAGCGCCTACTCTTGATCCGTCATTAACCAAGACATTCAATGTCTCGGTTTCTTCCTGGAATTTATCCAGAGACTGCCGATGGATTAATCCCTCGGGATGCTGAAGTCTAGTCACTTCAGCGATAATTGTTTGAGGAGATTTCTCCTTCACTACGTGGGAAACTATTCCCTCAACGCCTTCCGACTGTGATTGCGCTATCACAATCGAGTCCTCTACCGTCAACTCTCTGCTCGACCTTGGATCATCGTGTTCTCCCTTTTGGATAATCGGTATCTTCATTGAATGTCGCCCGCTAGGCATTCATACATGTTTCAAATCCAGTCGATCTTATTCGAGTGGTGGACCTTCGGCGCTGCCTGTGCATTCCCATATCCGCCGGCAGCTGACTCCACAGGGTGATTAGTAATCACACTGTGATCTTGTGCAGTTGTACTAACGACCGTAGCTTAAGTAAGGCCATCGCTCTCCCTCGTAGCACATCCACACGCTTGTGAACGCTCCAAAATGTTCATTAGATGGTCATCTCATTAACAAGTGGCAGGCATCTTTACGGATCGATGCTGCCAGTTGATCCTTGGCTCATATTTTCTGAGCCAAGGCAAACCTAGGATGACATCAAATTTGTCATCCAAATCCAGTACGATGATGATTTCATCATACTGTAAATCTGTTAACGTGTAGTTAAATTTCACTACGCGTTTCGTTACTGTTATCGATGCGCCTGTTGCTAGACGCACAGCGCGAGTGGTGCCTCACGTCGCTTCACGCACACTAATACGTGCAGAGGAAGACTCTCTTTAGAACACTTTCTCTAAAGAGAGTTATAAGTAAACTGTATTTAATATAATACAGTGCTTCTGTTTCTATCTACTTAATACCAACTTAATTATAAACTAATACATAACATGTAATAAAGTCTTTTCTGTATCTCTTTTTGTGTGCGTCCAGTGCTGACGGGGGACCGCGGAGCAAGTAGATATAATGGCAAATATCTTGCAATGGATAAGCTGTTCGAAAATTACTATGTAAAGTAAAATTCTCCAACTCTACCTTTTGTTAATTAATATATTCATTAACAACCTTTTAAGTGTTAATTTCACGTAAAGATACACCTCGTTACAGGCGATTGGCGGCGTTAATTTTAACTTAAAGTAACCAGTAATATTTAGTATTATTTCCTGTAAGAGGAAAAAATATTCTTATTTTATATAAGAAGAAATAAGATAAAATGTACAAATAATTATCTTTATTAATTAGTTGACTTGATTCATCCAATGTTATCAAATTTGGAAATATTGACGCAACGAGACATTAGTTCGAAGAGTGATATAATTCAACTGTTGCACTGCGTCTCCTGTCGAACTGGAAGAAGTGGAAAGTTCTACGGAATTTCTCAGTTAAAGCTTAAATCATTAATTTCACTTTTCAATCTATGCTGTTTACAACCTCAAGGGATAATCTGCGGCGTTTAGAGTTCCCAGAAAGACAAAACACGTATAATGAAGCTCTTATGTGCCATAGTCGGAGAGAGAAGCGTATTCCCTGTGACCATTGACGAAACGAAGTCAGTGGTGGCCTTGAATGACGCTATCAAAATTAAAAACTCAAACAAAATAAAATGCGATGCTGCCGAACTCGAGCTGTACTTGGCGAGAAAGGGGAACGCGTGGCTGTCAGATAGCGAGCCGAGTGCACAGCAACTTATAAAGGGAAATGTGGATGATGACATCGAAAGTATGCTTGATTGCAAGCCATTGATGTCAACTCGGTCTATCCAGCGTTATCTAAACGAAAACCAAATGCCCGCGCCGCAGCCAAGGCAAATTCACGTGCTGGTAGTGGTCCCACGACAAATTCTCTCTATTTCGCGGAACAGCAAAACCGCGAAAACTGTGGAAAGGTATGAGACTCTTTCCAAGACACTTGCTAGTCAACAACAAGTCGAGTCACTTTCGAAAGCAATCCGCTCAATTCTCGAGAGCAAAGATGAGGTTACACCATTTGTCGTTTTGGAAAGCTCGTCTGGTATGGGAAAGACGCAAATGGCATTCAACTTGGACGCCACTGGACAATTTGATATTTATCACATAATGTGTGACAATGTCGATGATAAAGGACAAGACATTAGTGCAGCGTATGCATCACGTAGCCGCGTTTTCGAAAATTGCCTGAAAAAAGACTTTGAAATGACGAATGGGCCAAATACGGGCAGCATTATGTTATTGCAAGGTGAAAATTATTTATCTCTTTATGGCTTTATCTATGCTGCACTGCTCGAAAAAAATGAATTGGAAACAGCTGTTTGGACTCGTAACGATGTCAATCAGGCACTCAAAGATCGTGTTACGAATGGAAAAAAGCCCTTTATCTTTTTTCTAGATGATTTTCCGCGTGAAATTGATCGAAAAGCCGCATCAAACGATCGTTGGGCTTACGATAATAGACGTCGCCTTCGTCTCATGCTAAACGTATTTCGATCGTTTGGTCTTGTTGTGGTAGTCAGCTCCACGAGTGGTACGGCACGAGGTTTGACTTCGGTTTCCTCTGGATCGCGATGTCCTGCGGATTATCTGTGGTGCATAGTGCACCCACTTTTACCTCGCACCGTAATTGGCAGTGATGTTCAAATACTACCAACGGTTTTCCAAAACATTGTCGCGAATAGTCGACCGCTCTTCGCTGAGATTGCTATCCAGTATATACGGGAAAATCCGTGGAATGTCGGCAATAATACAGCAAATTACTTAAATGCACTGGTTGGACATTTGGCACCACTATTGGCCCGGAGGAAGCAAAGACGACATCACGAGTTTGAAATTGGTCAGCTATGCTTGTTGCTCTGCTCGAGTTGTCGTGTTGAAGACGGTAAATTGAATTTGATTGACAGTCATTATGCTTGCTTAGATGAAAAGAGGACATTTAGGCTGTTTCTGAAGGCAAATGGCAATTCTTACAAAGCCGACGAAGCCGAATTCGATTTTGAAGACAGAAGAAGCTGGAAATGTCGTAGTGTGTTTCCTCACCCGTCGAATGACGTCCTTCTTTACTTGACTCTGACGGGCGGTATGTCATATCGTCCGTTTGACCTTTCCTTGCGTGAGGTCTTTTTGTCAGTGCCGACTACAACAATGTATTTGCATGATACCAACGAGCCTATGGACGAGAAGCAGCGTTTCGAAGTGTTCGTGTTCGCGGCTGTCGTGTTGGCGAGTCATGTTGCCGGACTTGGTGGGGTGGCATTCCCGACATTTTTGGGTCGGCTTTTGTACGAATTGGGCGTTAAGTCACAAGATGTGAAGATAGATT
This sequence comes from Bremia lactucae, assembly GCF_004359215.1. Taxonomy (NCBI): domain Eukaryota; phylum Oomycota; class Peronosporomycetes; order Peronosporales; family Peronosporaceae; genus Bremia; species Bremia lactucae. The sequence continues at coordinate 3,763,322 of NC_090614.1, read as the reverse complement.
TTCCTGTAGGATTTGAGACACGCGGGAATTGGGTCGTTCCATTCTTGTCTCCTCCAAACGTAAAATGGCCAGCTTGGCTGCTTAATGACGAATTAAAGTTGGACAATTTCGTCCAAACTGCCAACAGTGAAACGATCGACTTTCGTATTGATTCCGGGCTGATATCTGGCGAATGCAACGACGAGGAGCAGCCTCTGTCGCTCGAGACAATAAGAAAGATTCTGTCGCGTGTACCGGCTGAATCCAAACTGCATTTGGTAGTGACGAGGGGATTGCAGAAAGAATATTTTATAAGGGAAGAAACATATGCAGCATTTGTGCGAGAACACAATTTGGCAACAATGGATGTCTATCGCGTTTCATGTGGTTCGAAGCTAGAGGAAATTGTTGGGATAGAGAATCAAGAATTGCACAAAGTACAGTGCATGGATGATGGTAGCACGAAGCACTGTGAAAAAAAGCTCGTCATTTTCGTTGAGATTGGCAATGGAAGAATCTAGTCTCCAGAATTCGATTTGCATGCTGTTTGCGTTATAATCAATACTACTTGTTTTGACGTACATTCCATACAAATGCCGACTATATCGTAGGGAAAGTTTTTTTTACCTCTTTCGTTAAGCTGGTTTTTACGATATAATACATTCTTTCTCTAAAATACTACGAAGACACCGTTATGAACAATTAATGCGCCTAGGTTGGAATAATAAAAAAAAACTTGTCCCATTATATCATCAATTATTATTGAAAAATAAATGAAATTTAAATTAATTGATAATAATAATAATTCAATAGACATTTAGATAATTTATTTGACGCAAACTCCGAAGCGTGTAATCTTCGACAGGAGCTTGCTGCTCAATATAAGGCGAAGCAACGATGTAACGAGTTGTATCGTTAAATAAGTATTATTTTCTAAAAGAGGAATAAGTAATATTATGTTCCATGAACAGAAATACGATAAAAAGTACTAATAAATATCTTTTTTGATTAGTTCCTAAATTAAAAAATTTGGTAATATCGAGGCAATAAGACATTAATTCTATTGATTGGTGTTGATTCAAGTTTTAATCAAACGCGCCAATCATTACAAGACACGATTGTGGGGTGCGCAATTTTATGACTCTCACGTCCGTATTTCCGTCCATAGCCCAGCTATGAACGAAAACATCGTCGAAATAACTTTGTGCGAATTCATGCACGGGTCTTAACAGATTCAGTACGCATATGTTGAATGTTGGGGGGGGCCCTTACTAAGCCCCTGTGGTATTACTAGCCATTCCTAGAGCATCCCACTGGGAGTGCTCACTGCTGTGTACGGGATGTCCCGTATATATTTTTCAAGTCGAGGCCGTCCTTGTCCTTGAAATATTTCACAGCCGCTGAATTCCTTGAGATCAGCAGAAGCTAAGGAATCAAAGCCTGCATCGATCGCTGTGCTACTCGCCCTTTAATCGAACTTATAACCTGTTGAGGTATGCTTTGCATGCATAGGAGGCGCCATACATAGTAAGTTACATATATAATAAATTCAGAAGAAGCTTGCGAACAAAACCACATACATTAATACAGTTTTACTTTTTCTCTATTCTTACGCCTTAAACTAGACCTTAAGCTAATTTACCTTAGCTTTATAAGAAACCTTTCTCTGTACCTTTTTGTACGTGAAGTTTCGAGGAACCGCACCTTCACTGTAATCAGTAGGTTGACTAGTACTGTTATTATTACTAGCAAAGGTGCCTAGTTACAAATGACCGGATAAGGTTAAAAAAAGCCTTCAAGAAAAAGAGGAACGCAGGCGTTTACCTAGAACTGTTCGGTTGACTTTGAACAATTGTATTAAGGACCTGATGCACTTGATTCACAAAAAAGCTTCATTAGACCAGTCTGGCGTAAACACAATGCAATTGGTGTGAATCCTTAGTCAATTCAAGATGCCGTGATTGAAAAAAATGATCTTCTCAGCATGTGCCAATAATTGCTCGAGCAGCGCGTCTTCTACACCAACTTCATGCTTTACAACTATGCCGCGGTTGGTCCTCTTTAAGAGCAACTTAACTCGTTGGTCTGGTAGGACCATTGATCGATATCAACTTTCATTTTTGACTCATCCAGACTTCACAAGTCTAGTGACGACAAAACGGAATTCTTCATTGATACCGTTTCCAGCATCGACGGTACACATGTAAGCGGGCAAAGGATGTCACTCCTTCGTTCCAAGCTTGGGAAGCATTCGTACAGAGTGATCGTAGCACCGGCCGCGAGGTCTGGCATGAAAACCCGGTTTATTCTCCGTGACCGGTTCGATAAAAAAACCGTAAGCGGTGCACGCTTGAAGCCGCACCGATTGTTTAAAGAGGCATGAATACCTTGCCTCTCGTGGGGGAGTGATGCCATGCTGATTTAAAGGCGCAGGTCATGCCTCAAGGAGGCATTGTCCCTTGAAAAACCACATTGAAGGGCGATCATTTCTTGTGAGATGCGCAAAAGATTGAAAACTTACGAGCGCGGGAAGCGCTCGTTTTCTGATGGACCCTCTGTCTAGGAAAATTAGTCTTGTCGTACTGTGCGACGAGACTCGGAACGTCCATCTTCAATTGGAAACAAGGTTCTCAACGACCATGCGAGGTGGATACCCCTGCCAACGAACGAAGTAATTCGCTCGAACCCTTTTCACCTAGCGGTGGTTTAGGAGGCGTTCAACAAGGAAACGCTTTTCACCACTCGAATCCGTCAATGAATGTGGAGAGGAAGTAAAAATCGGGTCGTCTCGTTCGCCAAACACGTGACTTAGATCGTGTCGTCCATTATTTACGGGAGGACATGGAACAATTCTGTCGTCGCTGAAACGCGACGACGGTTGACGGTATTTCCCTCGAACAGTTGCAGAACGATGCGCAAGTTGCGGTCGAACAACTTGCGAATGAAAGGACACACGGACCGATATACTTGAGCAGTAATTTACTGCCCACATTCGTCACTACATGTTTTGGAAGGTTTCCGTATCCAGTAGGACTAGATCGTGAACTTTAAATGAATGAGCGTTTAAGCTCCTGCCTGAGGGCCATTTCTGTCGATCCACCGCATGAGCGATGAAAATTTTGTACGAAACGAACCACAGTTTCTCTACTTTGCAGAAATTCTCCTGCTGACAGGTTTTGTTTTTGTCTTCAGTGCGATAGATTGCACGGCGGAGATGTCATTCTCCTCTTTACTGAGAGCATTATTGTTCTAGAAAATGTTTTTGGTTTTGTTCCTGAGTCTTTTAGCATCGTTATCAAGGCCAGCAATAACATTATTGGAATTGCTGAGTTTGGCCACATTACCGTTGATTAGATCAACATTGGTATCTTTCATATTGACCTTAGGGCTAATGCGTGATGAGCAAGAGCTAGAAGGTTCTTTGCTCGTGCGAGTCCTCCCCTAATATAAGAGATACTCCTATACAAGGTGTGTATGAGAGGATGGCTTAAACCGTTCACAAAAAACGGTGTATGCTTTGTAGAAGGATGCACTGTATTGTTTATGGCAAATTCTACCATCGGCAAGAACTCGCCTCAAATCTAAGAAGAATGGACGTTTCCGCGAAGTATCTCTTCGAGACTACGGTTTGCCCGCTCCGTCGGACGATCTGTTTCAGGATTGTTAAAAGTTGACATTTTGAACTGCCTTTTAGTGATTTAAACAAAATTTGAAAAACCTCCGCCGTTGATCTAGAGACTCTATTTAAGACCAGTTCGGAAGGTAATCCATGGAGTCGAAATAGCGTGTCAACAAAGACACAAGCACAGCCTTTGGATGTGATCGACTTTAGGACGGCACCAAGATGTACCATCTTGCTAAAACGGTCAACAAAAACAAGAATATTATTATTTTTGTGGGTGTCTTCGGGGAATTCGATGACGAAGTCCATAGATACGGACTGCCAACACTCTATCGGAACAGGCAGAACGGAGCACGGGGTGAAGCACAAGGCTTCATTCGATGACAAACTTCGCAAGCAGGTATGTACTTGCGGACGAGCTCATAGTGGCGTGGCCAGTAGAAGTCCGACTTATCCTGAGATAAGTCTTCACACGTCCACGATGCCCACTCGTTTGTCCATCGTGACACTCATACATGATGCGCAAGCGCAAATTATTGTGAGTTGGGATGACGACACCTGGAGTGTTGCCAGAAACGGCTGTGAAGTACAGTAAGCTGTTGCGTGTTGTGTATCGATCGGATGACGATCGGTATAAAGCCGGTTGATCAATATTCAAAAGATTCAATGGATGGATTCGTCACATAATCCATTAACCGCAGAAGGTCTTTATCTTCTGTGTAGGCTATCTTTATGTCATCAAACGAAGCTGATGACGGAACACTTATGAGTGTTGCGACAGTGGGTCCATTTGCCCCGTTGTAGTGGGCAGCCGGCTCAAAATCGGGTCGGCGTGATAACGCATCAGCGACGACATTAAGTCGTCCTGGTTTATATTCCACGGGTAATTATTCAAAAATAGAAACGGCAATAATTCGTCCTGGTTTATAATATACGGAGAAATTATTCGAAGATAGCGACGACAAATAAATCGTCCTGGTTTATGTTTCACGGAGAAATTATGCTCCGAGAAGAAGAATAGCCACCTCGCCATTCTTTGCGAGAGGTGTGGGCTATTTACGGCCGTGCGTAATGACGTATGGTCCGTATATACGATGATCTATCTCCGAGAAGATAGATCCTTAACTTAACCTGTGCATATTTCATGGCAAGAAGTTCCTTTTCATGCAGTGAGTAATTGCGTTCAGCTGGTTGGAGCTGACGCGATTGGTAACAGACGACGCGCTCCGCGCCGTCTGTATCTTATTGCATTAACGCAAAACCGATTGCGAAATCGCTGGCGTCACAGACCACATGGAATGGTCTGTCTTGATCTACAATCGCCAAGACGGGTGATTGCATCAAATTTGCTTGATATCTTAAAAGGAACGCTGACAATCAGCGTTCCATAACCAGTTTTGCGTCTTTTGTAAGAGACAAGACAGATGAATTGTCATCTGGGCATAATTGCGTGTGTACTTGTGCATGTACGCCGCTTGCCCAAGGAACTTTCTAAGTCCCTTGACATCGACTGGAACTGGCCAGTCGGTGATTGCCTTAATATTTTCGGGATCAGGACGCACGCCATGTTTACCGTCGATGCACCCAAGAAGTGGTATTTCGCTTGCAGCAAATATACACTTCTTGGAGTTCGCGTACAACGTATCCTTTCGCATTAGTGTAAGAGCACGACGAACTTGAGATTTATGAGCTTCCACGTCCGTCATTCCGCCCATGCCCGGGTATGGACGAATACGTCCTCGAAATAATTCGGTGCAAATTCTCGCAGCGGTCTCAACAGATTCGTTACGCATCTGTTGAATGTTGCAGGGCATTACTTAGCCTCGGTGGCATTACTAGTTTCCATAACATCAACTGGAAGTCGTCACTGCTGTGTACGGAAGTCCCGTTCACGCATAACAATCTCATAAAATCCATCCAACAGACCTTTGACGAATATATGGTACTCTTGGACATACAACCTATGATTCCGCCTTTTCTAAGTGTCGACGTTTGAGCTGGTACCGTTGCATGTATTCAATTTATTGAATGTGTGCACTATCCGCGGTTGACTCTCTAACATGAACCCGATTTTAATCGATCGATAAAGATTTAATCGATCGCAAGTACTTGTTCACGAGGCAGTGGTCACTGCTTCATGACACAGTACTTCGGGCCCAGTTTGAGCTCGATCTCATGTCGAGTGCCTTAATCCTTAGGCAACTCGCATGGAGCTGTTTCAGAGAATACATTCCTAAATTTAATCAAATCCTTGTATAAAGGATTTGTCGAAAGTGACTCCCAAGATTGAGTAGTATATCTCTTGTTTCGAGTCTTCACATCGAGGACACTTTCGTCCATCGATGAGCTGCTGAGAACCCGTTCGTTCTCTGCAAAAATTGCCGACGACCGAATATCGGATACGAATTCGTCCTCTGCGATGAGTAGCAGATCTGCTTGATTTTACCACTATGCAGATCTCTCAAGAACCGCTTAAGTTCTAGGGTTGGTAATTAAGCTATCTCCAAAGTAACTTCGGAGGCGCATACAGATCAAGAGTAGAAGCGCCTACTCTTGATCCGTCATTAACCAAGACATTCAATGTCTCGGTTTCTTCCTGGAATTTATCCAGAGACTGCCGATGGATTAATCCCTCGGGATGCTGAAGTCTAGTCACTTCAGCGATAATTGTTTGAGGAGATTTCTCCTTCACTACGTGGGAAACTATTCCCTCAACGCCTTCCGACTGTGATTGCGCTATCACAATCGAGTCCTCTACCGTCAACTCTCTGCTCGACCTTGGATCATCGTGTTCTCCCTTTTGGATAATCGGTATCTTCATTGAATGTCGCCCGCTAGGCATTCATACATGTTTCAAATCCAGTCGATCTTATTCGAGTGGTGGACCTTCGGCGCTGCCTGTGCATTCCCATATCCGCCGGCAGCTGACTCCACAGTATGATAAGTAATCACTCTGTGATCTTCTGCAGTTGTACTAACGACCTACCACAAGAGAGGCCTTCGCACTCACTCGTAGTACGTCCACACGCTTGTGGACGCTCCAACACGATCATCAGATGACCATCTGATGAACAAGTGGCAGGCATCTTTACGGATCAATGCTGCCAGCTGATTCTTGGCTAATACTTTCTGATCCAAGGTAGGCCTCGGATGACATCAAATTTCTCATTCAAATCCAGTACCATGAAATCATCATTGTACGGTAAATCTTTTAACGTCTAATGAATTTCCTTTATGGTTTCGTCACTGTTATCGATCACCTGTCGCTAGACGCATGTCGCGCTCAACATATTTGAGCCTACGACCCTCTAGCGACTGGCGATAAATACAGTTATTTGACGCCCCACAGTCCACTAGGGCTCTAAGTGACAGATCATTTGCCACTTTAATTTCAAGGTGGTGAGGGATGCCTCATCACCAGGTGCAGAGACACATAATGATTGTGTGTCTGGAGCAACTTTAGTTAATAGATTTGCAAATTCTCTTGAGGTTGCTGGATCAGTAGAGCGTTGCGCCCTTACTGACCCCGACCGTTTTTTGGCGGTCCGCCTCGCTGTTGCGATTTCGCAACAATGTCACACCCGCGGCCGTTGCCCTTTTTGGCATACGGTCCAAAATTACGTTCAGTACTTCTCGGTATTGGGCGTGGGCCACTGCACTCATGAGCGTAGCGCTCTAACTTTTGACAGCGATGGCATTTCTGCGATCGCTTATTGCTCGAAAAGCGAGGTCTCTCGCTTTCGACATAAGCGATGTCCATAGGCTCTTAACCTCTAAGCTCGTGTCGTGTTGGAAGACGATACGATGACGAATCAGCTTGAGCCTTTCTCAAGCTAGGTGTAACGGCTTGTGCTGCTTCAGTTCAAGTCCACCTCGCACTGCTTCAGTGCGATTGGTGCCTCACGTCACTTAATGTATACTAGTACGTGCAGAGGAAGACTTTCTTAAAAACACTTACGTTAAAGAGGGTTAAAAGTAAACTGTATTCAATATAATTAAGTTTTCAGCTTCTATCTATTTAATACTAACTTATTTATATACTAATACAGAACATGTAATAAAGTTTTACCTGTGTCTCTCTTTGCGCGCGTCCAGTGCTGACTGGACCGTGGAGAAAGTAAATATAATGCCTATATCTACCAATGGATAAGCTTTCCGAATATTTGAGAATATTATCTTATATAGTAATATAAGATACTATTCTCAAAACAAATAAATAGATACTATTTACGTTTTAGATAATATATTAATTAACAACGTTTAGGTGTTAATTCTATGTAATGATCCATCCCGTTACAGGTGTCGCAACCGATGCTGGCCTCGCTTTTGTTTGTGCCCGACGTAAGTGTTCTAGCAAGCAACGGAAGCGTCGCATCAAGCAATCGCTATGAGGTACTCGCGATAATAGCACTAATAGTCTAGCTTGCAACTCGTAGGCAACAAATTCAAGTTTGTGTTACATAGTCCTCACTTCGACAGTCTTGTTTCATTTTTGATTCTGGGATGTTTTCTACATCGAAAAATTAAAAAATTAAGCAAAAGTCGCTATTTTCCATTTCGCGATAAATTAACATACATAATTTATTTTGTGCTCAACTCCTACAACATCAGGTTCTAAGCTTAAAGATTATTAAATATCACAGTTAAGTTGTTGTTGCACGCCCTGTCGACCTTTACAAGTTTCAAAATATATTATGGCCCATTCTTTTTTATCGACGTGAGTAATACTTATTAAAGTAAATCACATAAAATTATTTTCCCATATCATAAAGCTCCTTAGTGAAATACGAGCTTTGCCTGAGCTCATCGACGGTGTGTACAGCTGTTGTATCTGGAATCAAGGTGATAAAGTCTAAATTATTAATATGACAGGACATTCGGGTCAGCTCAATGCAAGTTGATTTGTCATTTACGCGAAACGCAAGTGTTGGCACGAAAAGACTAGCTATTCGATACCCCATGTTCCTCCACACTCAATCAGTTATTACTTACGTTACACTCACCTAGGTTTCACATCAATTCCGACCCCACACTCGGAACAATCGCAACGAAAAGCCAAAGTTTAGGAAAACAAGGCGGCGAATGAAACGGAGTTGCTCATACTCCACGAGAGCAGCTCCAAGACATGCAGTGAGCACTAAAGAAATATAGAAAGAAATGCAAATAACATCTGCTTGTCGTTTCGTCTTTGGTGAACCTCTACAACGATTTTTTCTTGTTTCTAAAAGCAGTTGCTTTCGCGAATGTGCTTTAGCAAATAACTCCTTCAAGTCCTAGAGAGTAGGGTTTCGTGCAGACGGAGCATCCCGTGACCTTATCGTGCAAGTCGTCATTTCTGTCGTGATGTTACTCGTACGATTATCCGTGGTATACAACATTTCGAATTATGAAGAGTATTGATGACACGACGCCGTCTATGGAACTTGGGCTTAATCTGCCTACGCTGGTCGAGCAGCTAAAGGCACTACGCCAAGACATGGAATGCAAGTCAAAGCTCTACACTGCTTTAGTTCGCGTGACCGATGGCTTTGCCAATCGCACGTCAGCGTCGGTAACTCTACCACCTCATTCGAATTCGCAGCTCGACCCGCGTGCGAGTCAGATGTCGCTAGAGGACTTGTCAGCTCTGAACGAAGCGTTAGACGGCGCACCGTATTCGAACACTTTAAAGAGTCGTCGGTCCTCCATTTTAATGCGGGAGCAACATCGGGTTGTTCCACATGCTCGCTTGCCATCCCGTACGACAGACTCGACGTTTCGACGGTCATGGCTTGATTCGTACAAGGTAATGTGGGTGAGTGGCGAGTGTGGAATCTCGCTTCACAATTACTCAAAAACCGAGACGAAGGCTGGTGCTCAGATTGCCGTGCTACAGCACGCAGACGGAGTTACCACGGGGATTAATAAGTGCCGACTTGGCGACCACTTAATTACGATCAATGACAATCGAGTGGATCATTTATTGTTTAATGAAATTCTTACAAAGCTTAAGACGACACAGCGTCCAATTGCATTGGGTTTTCAAACGAATCAGAATGTTCTCACATCGCCTCGAGGAGCATCTTCACCTAAGGGCACTTGGAGCGAATTTTCGCCGCCTCGGTCGAAGAAAGCGCTCAGAAAATTCTCTTCGTTTACTGAAGCCCGATACGGAGATATTGATGATCTTACTCGTGAAAGTTTGCACGAGGCGAGTGACTTTCCGCGATTTGAAGACGTGACGAAACTTCCGTTGCGACTAACGAAGTCTTTTAGTGCAGACGTTGCATCCACGCGGCATTTTTGTCAGGATGGCGTTCGTAATCGTACAACATCAGTCGTGTCTTCGTGTGTACTGTCGAATGGCGTGAAAGCATGGTGCAAGGAGCAGGAAGAAATGCACAGCGATATTATCGTACTGCTTACAGAGACGATTGTGCGCTGCGAGAAGCTGCAGCAGGAGAATTTAGACCAGCTACAGAATCTCATGCAACTTTCAATATTTAGCGCCTCTGTTAGTGATAGAACGAGCGTGTCATCGTCGTGTGTATTTTTTGAAAATACAGGCAAGTTGGACAACCATGAAGCGCTGGACACCGATGCGGTCGACTCGGGTGCATTTAATAGTCCCGTGACAACGTCACCTTTCGAAAACGGGGTCAAAGGCTTGGAAAGTTTTGGAAGACCGGTTTCGCTTCAGCTTTTGGTAAGTCAGGACGGTTACGTGGAGGCATAGGTAGTTTTGTACAAAAACTGGCCGCGATTTTTCGGCTTGTTTTTCCTTCTTCATTGACAGCTGTTTGAAGGTTAAATTGATAAAAACGGCGACAATGCTTGCTTCAGTGGTTTTGTGTCTTCTTCGCAACATGGCGTGTTGTTAGATTTTGATGAGGGATTTGCAACAGCGCGCATTATAGGCGAATATCTTGGATGGCGAGCTTGACAGTGGCCTTTGATTGATCGTTACAACTTACGATTAGTAGTTCAATATTTAAGAAAATAACAGCTAGACCGCGTTTGTGACAAGTTACATAAAATTATCACTTTAAGGTGTTAATTAATATATTATCTAAAAGTTAAATAATGTTTGGAGAATATTACTTTACGTGGTACTATTCAGAAAAGGTGGGAGACACTTGGATTCTGCTATGATACTTGTAAATGAAGCTGAGACTGCTAAGCGAGCGATAAATCCTGATTTGAATTTGCATGCGTGACCGTCGTAATTCAACCGAGTGTAGCTCAGTTGGTAGAGTGATTGACAGTAGTGCTCTATACTATATTCGGTATTGTCGAAAATCAATTGGTCGCTGTTAGGTGACACAAATTCCTACCGAGCTCGTGGAGGCTGGGGTCGTGAAAAGGACAATGACAAGTAGTCATGCGTCCCAATGTCCCGCACAGAGCCAAAGTCTGTGGCAGCAGACGGCAAGCTAAAAGGAAGTCAAGCGTCGCATGAACCGGCTCAGTGTCAAGAGCCTGGTGCGGTTGGAAGGGGTGCGTTAGCCAGGAGTGCAACGGCGCCCGCTATAAAGTCAAAGGTTGTGATACTCGAAGAACGAGCACCTGATAGTTTACGACGATCAAGGGCACGTTTAAATGAGTGACTTGTAATGCAGTACCGTTGAAGAAGACGAGCCTTCGGACGAGGTGTTCAAGGCCGTCAAAGACAAAACTGATAAATCATCCTAAGTTGAGGTGCTCCGTCAAGTCTTTAAATCTGCCGAGGAGATAGTAAAACCTTCGGAGATGTTATGATCTGTTCCTTGCCGAATCAAATAAAGGAAAGATCCACGAATTAGTCACACCAGTTCCAGAAGAGAACTTTGGTGGACTGTTGCTCGTCGTCCGCAATGGACGAGAGCGTCCTAGACAAAGTTCGCTGCTCAAGGCTGGGATGCCTTGAGTGATAGTCCATTCTTCAAAGCTCTGTAGAATAATCGCGATGTTTTCTTAGAAGAGTGCCGAGCCGCATACCTGCAGAAAGTGTATCGGGCACGAGATTGATATCGAACCTAGCACCAAGTATTGTGCGACCAGGCAGTGCCCGTAGCCGAAAAACAAGTCGATTAAAATGGTGAGTTTTTCTTACAAGCAGTGCCCGTAGCCGAAAAACAAGTCGATTAAAATGGTGAGTTTTTCTTACAAAGCGGGATATCTACGGGCGATAGATATCCTCGCTACAGCCCGACCTTATATATGCGTAAAGCCACATGTGGATGGCGCGTGATTCATGCTAACAATAAGCTGAACACGGCGACTATACCGGCGCAAACAACAATATCGCGAAAGGTTGTTTTTTTGAACAACATGGCTACTATCAGGTACTCTTGAATACGTCCGATGTAGCTAAACGGCTGTAAGCACCCCAAGCGGTATTCTTTGGGAGTGGCTTGTGATGCCCTAAGGGTCGAAAACGCACCAGCGACTTTTAAACGAAAGGTGGCTCAAATTATGCGTCAGCACCGTGTCTACGCGCCCCATTTCTTTAACGATATATTCGTGCATAGCTCATCCAGAGTCTTAGTGACGGACTCCGCCGCGGCATGGCTCTGTGCCTCAGACGCGACCTCAACTCTCTGGGCACGAACTCCTCAACCTGCTCCAACTGAGCAACATTTTGCTCAGGAGGACTACTCAAGAGCCTAGCCAGGGCTTGTTCACCGAGGCCCTGCTCCATGTGCTCAGCTAACTCACGATGATGAACGGAGGGATGGGGGAAATGAGCCCAATCGATGTTGGAGGCTCATCCTCACGTACACGTCCAGAGATGCGGTTCGTGGGAAAGATTATAAGTACTACCAAGTGTAGGCGGGCACGTCTTAGTGCGGCCACGCTCTACTTAAGAAAACACCTTGCGCGGCGAGAAAGCGGGTTGACCGACTTCTCTCACGCGCAGGGAGGTAGTTGTGGTGGGCGCCTTGGTGACCTCACGTAACGCACTAAGTACTTTGAAATACGTGTCGTCACGGGGGCGGTAACTTGGCTCCTCGTGCGCACTTATCAAGCAGCGAGTGTTTCAAACTGATTTTTTAATCGTATCAAATATAAATTCCTATTTAAATCAATCATGAAATGCCATCTCTGTAGATAGACACTTATATCCATTGCAAGCGTATCTTTCTAGATACCTCGCGTAACGGATGACGCAAGCCGTCGTCCCGCTAATGTGAACGCCCTCAGGGACATCACATACACAAGGGTGGGTTACAATATGAGCCACACCCAAATGGTAGGTACAATTACATCACCTAAGTAATTGATCATTCCCTTAGTACACGAAGTGTACTTAACAGGGATTATGTAGCATTAGGGCAACTATATCCCGTTATGGATAAAATGAATACGAACGGATAATCGGTGAGGGATCCTTAAATATTTCGAGTATTGCTGTGCTGTGACGGGACAGCCTTTTCTAGTACTGACAACAATCAATACTAACTGACACTATTTATCGTAAAGATGGGGCGCCTCGACTACTTCACGTTCAAGACGTGTATGGACGATTCTAAGTAGCTAAGAAGCCCTATCAACCAAAGGCTGATTCCAAGACTTTAGAATAGAGAAGAAATAAATCTGTATTATTTAATTAAGTTCCTACGTAACGATATTCTATCTACTACTGATTTTAATATATTAATATGAAACTATGTATGGCGCCTGCACAATCGTGTCTTATGACGATTGACGGGGTTGATTTATACTTAAAACAACCAATTAAGTCTTATTGCATCAATAATACCAAATTTTGTAATATATGAACAATTAAGTCAAATTAACAGAGATAATAATTTTGCGCTTTTAAAAATATTTAGAATTATAATAGTAATTATTGCTTTTGCAGGAAATAATATTAATGTAACAGGACACGTGCTCTCACAACCAAGAAAAGAGCTCTGGCTCCAATGGTCCATGCTTTCTACGAAATTAAACAGAAATCACAAGCAGCGATTCACGACCATTTCATGTAGTCATGTGTCGGATAGTGAACAAAATGAGCTCAAGTACGTTTTTTTGTCTTTGAAGTACTTGGGCTTTGTTTGAAGTATGATCTGGAGCCTATGATTTGAATTTTATTGAAGTCGAATAATTCTCAAATGAATTGATGTTTTACTTAAACGTTTCATCTATGTGCATTATTGTAAATCTAAGTGCTGAATTTTGTTGACACAAGACTAATTTCGATGTTGCAGAATTGTATCCAAGTATGAGCATTAAGCACGCACTTTTATCCTGACTCTTCAATGGAGCAAGCAAACGGTACACTTAATTGTATCTTCGTGTGGGTTAAAAATCGAAGGTGTCGATTCTACAAATTTCATGTCTGATTTTTAATTGCTCAAAAATGCGAACCTACAATTATCGTCACCGATGGGCTCCACAGGAATTTTTAGTATATGCGTTTGCTCCGTCGGTGGGGCACCGAAATAGTAAGAAAACACGTGTTAGCAAGCTGAAGGAGTCTCCTAAGCGCCATTTTCGTGCGAAATTCATTTGATGCGTCGATAAGAGAAAAAGCATCCACTTGCGTCTGTCGAAACTTTCATGATCGACAATGGTGCGCTTTCATTGTCAATAACCGTTTATCGGACCCAAAAGACAGAACGACTCAACTCCAGCTTACCTACTACCACTGCCAAGATTAAAGATGGGTCTAGTCCTCGGCAATTGAGCTCAACTGCACCGTGTATTTTCTAGAGTGGAGAACCTTTCTATCCGGATTTTCTGTTTTGAAGAGCTTCACAACCGACTGTGGAACGAGAGAATATAGGATTTTATCTTTGCAAGAGGACTACGATCGCGCGAAAGAGATTAATCATGAGATAGTTATGAAGTGCCGACACACTTTGACCTTTTTTTTAGACACAAATCGGAACGAGCAGATTTTAGCACCCCATTGACTAATAAAGCCTCGGACTATACAGTTCTAGATGATCTGCCTTTCGCTATTCAAATGTGGCTTCCTACCAGGGAATTGATGGTATCTGGTAGCATCCTAGCACGCCTGTCTGGTCTGCCGAATCGAAGTGCGACTGCTTACTACGACACAATTTTCCTGACTATATGAACTCCTCCCAGTAAACATAACTGTACACTGATAATTAGTTTGCCTTGGGATTTTCATTGTCCTTGTCAGTGCAAATTCAACTCTACGCCAAATTTTCGTACCATGGGAAGAATCGGTCAAACACATTAGATTGTCAGACAAATTACTAATTATAGATGTGCCCGAAACAATTTCTTTTTGCGATTTTTCGATTCAGAGGGGGTTTGTTGCTCTTATCGGATAAATTACGCTTATTTTGATGACCAGCTCCTGTAATTCTTTTCTTCTTGGTCTCGGCGCCCTCTTCTTTCGCGCAAGTTCATATTCAGCTCCTAGGGCTGTCGCTTGCTTGATCCGACTAGAGGGACAAAAAACATCAAAAGCTCTTGCACTCCTCCTACACACTTTATGCGCAATTGCATCTCGAATGCATTGGCATCGGAATTAGGACAACTGTTGAAGGTGATGAGGTGATCGTGTCCTTGGCGTGGGAGGAGGCAGCCGCATCGCGCAATGGCGTCAGGACTCTGCGTCCAATCTGTGTCGGCACCTTCTTTTATCGATTGGGCGTTGCCAGATTGGGCATCTACCGGGTTAGGTTGCAGCTCCTGGACAAAGCACTGTAGAGCAGGCGCAAGTGACATGACAGCCACCAGAAGGCAATAGTGATCAGGAGAAGTCCTATTTGCACGTCTTAATATATAGGCACTCCTATTTGTTAAAGATTTGAGCCGAGTTGTTGTATGGTGCGTTCTAGAATTAGTACTTTAACAGGTGTGGTTCTCTTGAATGCTGTCTTCCTTGGAACTTAATCTAGCAACCTTATTGAGTTCAAGAAGGATTCCACAACCGACTTTCCTTCTTATTACTTCTCGAGCCTGATCGCTCGCTCGCTCTATTCCAAGTCGATTTGACACGCCGCGAGCCGACTTCCTTTTCTTTCGACAAGCCAGCCAATCCTATCCTCCTCGGATGCTTCTTTAAATCTACTGTATGGGGTACGTGCAGCCTCCTTTCATGTCTGACAGACGCCTAGACGACATTCTTGCAACAGAAATCGGCGAGTCTCGATTCCCTTGTCCACTTTGTTGGGACAGACGCCGCTCAAACCGGACTCATCAAGCCAATGCCTTCAAATCGAGCGTCACCAGTCATCTCGTTGATAAATTCATCTCTCAATTTATCAACTCGACAAGAAGCAGTCATGGAAGTGTTTGGCCTACCTGACAGTATCAACATTTTGGTCGACATGGCATTGGGCACCCCCCGATCCGTGTCGCTACGACCAGTGGGACACAAACGAGAGTTCGCAAGCTCTCTCACCTCACCGGCGAAACGTCGAAAAGTCTCAATTCCCGTCGTATCGACCCAATCCTTATCGGTTATAGGGTCAGCATCCGCAATCGTTCCATTTTCAAAGTCAAATGCGTCGGGTTCTTACGAAACGGCTTCCAATAGTATCACGTTGGACATGTTACGGCCACACTTTGAAGAACCTTTAACCAAAGTGGCTACATGCTTTGGGATTTGTGTGACGCTTCTCAAAAAGATCTGCCGACGATTGGGTATTGCACGTTGGCCACACCGTCAAATCACGGGCCTTCGGAAGAGCATTGCGTCAATGGAACATGCTATCGGATACTTTGACGGTGCTCGTCGCGAATCGTATGCCGGACAATTACTCAAACAAAAGAAAAAACTTGCGGCGTTGCTTGAAAACCCGACCACACACAATTTGCTGCTTGCAAATGAAGACGAATCAAGGTTGGCTAAAGTCAAGCCGACCTATATCGCTTTGAGTGGCTCTGAGATGGCACCTGCTATCAAGAAGGGTAGCGTTTCGTCGCCTAGAGGTCCATTGCTTGTGGAATCACCCATTGATAGTGTGCCATATGGACCGGAGCCTATTCAGTCGTCAGGTATGTGGACACCAAGACCGCATTACGGGGATCAAAAGTTCTCGTCACGGTCCGACCAACCTGTTTTTACGCCATATTTTCAGCCATCAACCATTGAGAATTTTACTCCTAAAAGAGACTACACTTTAGAACCAAACTCGGTCAGCAGCTATGTATCAAGTGCTTCTATTCGTCTGCCACCGCTACGAGCACTTTTGCCACCCATTTCGTCTCTGATAGCTATCAACACCACGAACAATGGTGTAGCTCGTTGTGGAAATAGATTTTGATCGAGTTAAAAAGTTGCTGCGAATTGTTGCATATATTTTGCAAAGGAATGAAATATGTGAAGCGAAGCCAAGACTTAATTTTAAAGGTTTAGGAATTAACCGAATTAATCAATTCTTGTATTACATAAGGGTACTGGTCTGTTAAGAATTGATTTCTAATGAAATTTAAAACCGCATGCTTAAAAACACCTTACTCCTCTTCAGCTGACCTATGTACTTAAGATGTAGTAAACAGTGCATCTTGAATACATTCGTCATCGAAAGTCAAAATAAGGGGATTCTAGGATGCGAAAGTAACCTTCCTTTTAAGAGAAACGAAGCACAAAAATCGATTTTATTATAATTTGTAAATTATTCAAACCAGAACGAGACCAAAAAAACGCCGGCTTGTTCTGTACTACTTATTGCCGAAGGTGTAACGGACTAGCTCGATATATTATGATGGAAGCCGGTAGTATTCACTCACCGTATAATATACAATCATATCCTATTTTTTTCTTCTCAGAAAGGATCAAGATGTGTAACGGGACACTACGACTTGTACTGCTTCAGTTTAAGTTCACTTCGCACTGTTTCTGTAACGGGGTGTATCGTTACATGAAATTAACACTAAAAGGTTGTTAATTAATATTATCTAAAAGGTAGATAATATTTGGAGGAAATTACTTTATATAGTAATGTCCTGAATTCTTATCCATAAAAAGGTATAGACCATTATGTCTATTTATTCCGCAGACTAATCAGCTGTAGAAGTAATCAAAGAGAGTTACAAGATAAGATAGATAAGAATTCATTTACATGTTTAGTATTAGTTTATAGTTAAGTCAACATTTACAAAGATAGATTAACAAGACACTTAACTATATTAATACAGTTTTCATTTTACACTCTTAAGCTAACTTGCCTTAAGAGAAGTCTTCCTCTATACGTACAGTGTACGTCACCTAACGAGAGGCACCACTCACATCTGAAGCAGTGTGAAGTGGACTTGTACTGAAACAGTACAAGTCGCAGTGCCCCGTTACACCTGGTAGCACTTTGTAGTCCGTCCAAGGACCACA
>NC_090614.1:3667453-3734715 GCF_004359215.1 Bremia lactucae | reverse complement strand
AACTCGCTCCAATTCGGATACGATTGGACGTAACCTCGAAGTATCTCTTCGAGGACGCGATTTACGCGTTCTGTTTGACCATCCGTTTCCGGGTGATCAGATGTTGACATAGTCAGCCGTGTTCCGAGAGATCGGAACACGGATTGCCAGAACGCCGCCGTGAATCTCGGATCTCTATCCGAGACTAATTCACGGGGTAACCCATGGAGTTTGAATACCGTGTCGATAAAGACACGGGCACAACCCGGAGCCGTAATCGACTCTGGTACCGCAGCAAGGTGTACCATCTTGCTGAATCTGTCTACAAAAACAAGGATTCCATTGTTTTTGTGTTCGTCTTCGGGAAATCCGAAGACGAAGTCCATAGATACGGACTGCCAACACTCTGCCGGAAGTGGTAGAGGTTGAAGAGGTGCACGGGATGAAGGGCTAGGCTTCACCCGTTGACAAACCTCGCAAGCACGAATGTACTTGCGCACAAACTGATACTGGCGGGGCCAGTAAAAGTATCGACTTACCGTGAGGTAAGTCTTCTCACGTCCACGATTTCCACTTGTTGGAGCATCGTGACACTCATACATGATGCGCAAGCGCAAATCATTGTGAGTAGGGACGACGACACGTGAAGTGTCGCCGGCATCGGCTGTTAAGTACAGTACGATGTTGCGTGTTGTGTATCGATCGGATGACGATCGATATAAAGCCGGTAGATCTTTAAAAGATTTATCGGATGGATTCATTAAATGATCCATCAAACATAGAAGGTCCTTATCTTCTCTGTAGGCTTTCTTTATGTCATCAACTAAGGTTGATGACGAACCACTCGTAGTGAGTGTTGCAACAGTAAGATCACCACTTCTTGTGGCTTGTGAGGCATCACGGCCCAGGCCTTGATATTCAAAAGACTGAGGCGATTACCGACTGGCCTGTGTCATACGATAGCAAAGGACTGTGAAAGTTTCTAGCGGCGTTACTCGCGCAACTATGCCGAAATGACAGTACATTTTCAAGTTTACTCAAGCTTTCATTCACGCCACTTGTAAGCGTTTATTTGAAGGTATTAAGCAAAGCTTGATGCAATTGCCAAGATTGGCAATTGATGCAGTCTTACACTGATGGCTTAGATAGCGCTCTCTACCAGTAGTCCTGTAACCAGCTTAGCGTAATTAGTCACTTAGTGCATTCCACGAACTGTTTGCTTGAAATATGCACCGGATAATTTTGTGTCTATCTCTAATCAGAAAGACCATTCATTGTGTTTACGGACAATGAGTCTTTATGCCCTGACGTAAACATTCCACAGATCTCGCAAAGAATAACGATGTGGTTATCCATCCTCGCGAAACATAACTTTTCCGTGATATATCAGCGACGTAATGTTGCCGCTGATGCACTTTCGCGCCTATTTAATTTTGAGCGGGCTGCGCCGATAACAACGAATAAGCCCACTGTTGCAACACAAGTTTCAAGTGTTCCGTCGTCAGCATCACTTGACGAATTTGAAATAGCCTTTAGAGAGAACAAGGTTTTTGAAGGTTTGATCGGTCACCTCATAATTCTATCACAACCATTTTTAAAAGGTTATTCGACATTGGATTGGACCTCATCGAATCGATACACAACACGCAACGGGTAGCTGTATCACACAGTCATTGCCGGCGAAACCTCGTGTCGTCGTTCTCAGTCACAATGATTTGTACGTGCGCATCATGTATGAGTATCACGATGCACGAATAAGTAGGCATCGTGGAGGCGAGAAGAGTAAGTCGCGATTTTTGCTGTCCTCGCCAAAATAATTTGTGCGCAAATACATACTTAATTGCATAGTTTGTCGATCTGTGCAGATTATCTAATCATCCCGTGCTTCTATACAGCCTCTGCTAACTCCGGCAAAGTGCAGGCATTTTGTGTCTTGATGTTTGTAAAACCATTACGCAAGATGGTATGTTTTATTGCAGTCAGCCGAAGGCTGTACTCCTCACATAGAAATAATAGTTCGACTTTATGACATACCCCGTAATGGTTCCGAATCAGAAATTCCAGTTCACGGCGGAGTTTTGGCAATTTCTGTTCTAGTTTGTTGGAACACGGTTAGAGATGTTAGCTTCTGATCATCCCGAAAGATTTTCGGACAGACATGCAAGTCATGTCCCCACTAAGATAATTCAACGATGCGTCCGCTCGATTATGAGTCGGAGCAAATTCTTGCCGATGGCTGAATTTACTATCGGCAGCTCGGTGCATGCATCGACAAAGCATAAACCATTTATCGTGAATGGCTATCGTTACCAAGCATACTCATCGTCTAGTAGTATACCTCTAGTTTAAGGCGGTTAGCTCCCTCAAGCAAAGCTGGATCTGGATCTTTTTCATCACATATTGACTCAGTAGTGAATGCGTAAGCTACCCATGTTAATCTAATCAACATCGAAGAAGACAAAAAAGTCAGCAATAGCATAGAGACTGCTGCTGACTTTGATATTGAAGATGCTGATACACCCAGCATCGACAATTGCATTACAAGTGAGAGAATAAATCTCCTACTGATGAGGCGAATAAACTCTACGCAGTTCCACCGGGCGCACTGAAACAAACAAAACAAGTCCGCAGGTGAAATCCTGTTGGCTTGAGAAGCAGTGGTATGTTGTATACAGAATTCCATCGATGATGCAATGGATCGACAGAAACAATTCGCTGACAAATATGGAAGAATAAATGCTTTTTTTAAGGTTAAGACCTATTCCCACTGTCTACATAAATTTACCTAAACTTGGTTGACGAATGTTGGCAGTAACAATACGCTGCCCAAGTATATCGGCTGGTTTGGTGTGCAGCGCCAAGGAAAGGCATACACGATCGAGCTGCCTCGTAGATGCGCACGCATTCTACATCTAATATTAAACCTTTCGTCAGTACTACCAGTACGAAAGCTTCTTTTAGGGGCGAATATAGCCCTCGCGCTCCAAAAAATCAGCGAGAAGCTGATGTTACCGACTTTGACGAAAAATTCGATCCTCAACGAATTTAATCTCTTGTGACGAGCCGTCGCTATCCCGATGCGAAGGGGCTTAAACGGTCTTTCGCGCCAGTTGAGTAATCGCAAACACCGCTCGGTCATCCGAATGAAGGGCATTGCACCGTCGATATTAAGCTCATGTTTTACAACCTCCCTAACCCTGAATTGCGTAGGACGCGATTGCGAACATGTCATCTAGCAAGCAGATCCAACAAATAAGTCGGACCTCGTTTATTCTTCTCCTCACATCCGATGATAGGCTCAGGTGGTGAGAAGCGCATCTTTAACACCATACGTGTGACGATATTTGAAAGCCTCGCTTCTTATTGGAGAATGACTTTTCGGGTCTCGTTGATCAGTACGACAAAGCCCGTACCTTGGTCCACAGCGACCATCGGGCTTAGAGCGTTTGGCGCGCTAGTAAAGAGATTGCAAATAAATTAATGCCTTGAAAGGCGCGCCCTCCAATAGAAATTATCTTGTGAAAATTCCCTTCCCCGATACAGGAATTGCGCTCTTGATACAGCAGGGACATGGGTCTTCCAACGAGAGCCAAAATAATTCCGCCTCTTTCGACAACTGTTGCAGCCTAAAGCATGCACCGACAACATATCTTCTCTTAAATTGGCAACATACCGTAATCTTTATGTCTAGCCAGGCCTCGCGGCCAACGCTAAGTACAATGTGTACAACAGCATCCAAGCTCGAATCACATTGGAATGTAGATATTGACTGGTGTTATAAATTTTGATCCGCGTGCGCATTTATTCAGCCGTTTACATCTCGTTGACTGTCTTTGATTATAATAGACACGTATGCTATTAAGCTCGACAGAGCCACTTCTGCTTTGACATCGATCATCTCAAAACTTTACCTTCTCGCGAAGCGTTTACTTGTTCTGAAATGAGTTTGAAGCCCTTATAGGTCAGCAAAGCTAGTCTAGTAGCAATATCTTGTCCGAGACTCCGTTGATTGATCTTTCTCCTGTTTCTTCAGCTTGAATCTTCGTTACACCATACAATACATCTGGCAATAACACCACTCATTGAAAAAAACAATAACAGTTGCTTGTAAACTTTTTTTGGTTTTATTTTAATTGTCATAACGATTTTTAAGTTATCATATTTTAAAATAATTGTAAATATTTTTTTAATTAATAATTACTAAGCAATTTTGGAATGACTGTTTTTACCCTATACCTTCGTGAAACTTTCAGTAAATACTTCTTAAAAATTTAAAATTTTGGGACCCACCCAATTTTATCTGCTCAGACCTCCTGTCCCCTGTCCATCAGTTCTAGGCGAGCATTGCAAATTGCATAAAGCAAATGTATGGCAACTCCTGCGGAGTTTTGCATCCTATTACGTTTGTGAAGCTACATAAGGGGGGGGCTTATCGAGGGAGGTGTACCACAGCTCAGGTGTTTCGAGCCAAAAAGTTTTGCATCAACTGGAGGCTTGACAGAAAGCATCGTTAAAATAAAAAAAAATATTTGAATAAATTGAAGACAATAGTGGCCAATTTGTTCTTCATCGATGGAATGCTTGCCCACTGGCACCAGAAGAAATTTAGAAGTGGGGAACCTTAAAAAATGAAAACTAAAGGGAAGCTCTTAAACATCTAACATGCTCTCTTTAGAGTATGCTACTTTCGCTTCGCAAAAGTTCATCATTATGGCTTTACTTGGAACTCCTTAAAGTGGTGGGACCGCGGACGTAGTAGAGGGTGTATGCATCGGAGCTACCTCGCTCCTTAAGTCAGAGAAGGACTTATTAACTCAGAGAGCCACTTGGCTTTATAAAACTAACAAGTTCAACAGCTAACCGTTTGGTTGTGTTGTGCTTTCCTTTGTCTGATGACAAGTAAGCGTGCGTAACAGACCCTTAGCACCTTCCTTAATAATAAATGATGGTGGACTATAAATGTCACACTCCAACGAAGAATGAAGATAACGAGCGTGGCTCCTACACGCCTTGTCGTATGGACCTCTCTCGGTGGGCCCCAAATCCGTTCCTAGAACGTGGTGCCGCAAGTGTCAGCTGCATTGCGCAGGACACCGGACCCGGAGTCCAACATTATCACGAACCCGCTCGATGAAGAGCAAAAGCAGGCAATCTTTATGAAGGAACAAGCTCGTCGTCAAGCTGTAGACCTTGCGGAAGCAAAAGTTCACAGCAATACCTCTTTGACGCTCTCTTTCACACTAAGTGCAATGAGGGAAATCCTGATCGTTCTATTTCCAGGCAAATCAAAAAGCAAAAATAACACTTCGTTTGACTTTGTCCATCGGTGACCCCACCTCCGCAACATCTGGTGTATACGAGAGTATGCAGATGTGGCTGAAATTCACTTGGAACGGAAGCTTCGCTTCGATTTCACCAAGTTGAATGCCAAAGGCCAGTTACGCTGTGCTTTTATCTCTCAAAACGAGGATAGGCCTAGCCAACACTTCAGTGTTTCAGTTGCCCCCGCAACCATGGATCGAAGCCGCACTGAAGCTAAATATCCGTCTATACCCTCTTCGATTAGTGTGAAGCGTCATTGGACGCAAGTTGAACCTGAGTGTGGCGCTCAAAAATGCCAACGGCGTTCGGGCAATCTTGTTGAAAAGGTAACTCAAATTTGCAAGGGTTTTCCGAAGAGGAGGGGGTACCCAAGCTACTTCACCAGATACTCATATTGGTTCTTGTAACGACGTCGCTTAAAAGGCTTCTACACGTGAAACTTAAGGATTCCTAGCTCATCAAGCAACGCGGACGAGCCGAAATCTCGGTGAAAGCCTTTAATGCGGTTTACAAAATTCGGCCTCCGACCGCATTTGAATTAATACATCTTCTGCCTTTGGCATCAGCTTGTTCTTTCTTTTGTCTTGTCTTTCAGCCATTGTGTCACGTACATGTCATTGTAACGGGGTGTAACTTTACATGAAATTAATACTTACAGGTTGCTAATTGATACATTATCTAAAAGGGAGAGAATATTTGGACAATATTTCCTTACGTAGTAATATTCAGAAAGTTTATCCATTAGTACATATAGGCCATTATATATACTTTTTCCGCGGTCCAGTCAGCGCTGGACGTGCGAAAATAGAGAGACATATACGACTATTTTACATGTTATATATTAATATAAGATTAAGTTAGTATTAAATAGATAGAAAGAGAAGAACTTAATTCTGTGTAATACAGCTTGCTTTTAACCCTCTTCAAAGGATTTTTTCTAAAGAGAGTCTTCTTCTGCACGTACTTGTGTACGTGAAGTGACGTGAGGCACCACTCGCACTAAATCAGTGCGAAGTGGACTTGTAGCAGTACAAGTCGGCAGTGCCCCGGTACACCTGGTAGCACTTTGTAGTCAGTCTTGAGACCACAGTTCTATCATCTACCATGGACATGATAGATGATAAGGGAATGACGCACCACATTTCGCGTGACAGCTACTCCTTTCTAGGTGACAGAGAAAGGAGTGCGGTCGAACGAATGAGTCCAACCGTAGGGATTGATGCCATCTTGGCCATGCTGTCCTGTTTGGACAGAGATGCCCTCAATTCAGCCATCGCCAAGTTCATACAACATGAGCTTGACAAGGCGAAGAAGAGGGTAGCCTTGCTTGATCAGCAAGGCTCTCAACAGACAGAACTGTTGAAGTTGCAATAGGTACAGATCCTTGTACCTGGTATGACACACACGCATCGTCCCGAACCTTAAAGATTGAATCTCTAAGTATAGAGCTGTCGAAGAAGACTCCTTCTTAAAATGGTTTGTCGAGTCGGACGATGCCATCAGGGCTCGTTACATCGTCAACGAGCAAATGCAAGTCGCATTTGCTCTTTCGAATTTGGCAGGTCGTGCCAAAACTTGGAATTTGGATCTAGGCCTTATATTGCGCGATTCATATGTCTTTGGGTCGCTAGAGGCTTTTTAAGCTCGGCTCAAACAGACCTTTGAACCGCCTAGGGCTGAGTTCATTGCAGAAATGCAATCGCTGTCAAAAGTTAGGACCATACGCTCATGAGCGCAGTGGCGCACGCCCAGTACCGAGAAGTACTGAACGTAAGTATAAACCGATTGTCAAAAAGAGCAATGGTCACGGCTCCGACGTTGTTTAAAACTTCGAACCAAGAGATTTTATGAAAACTAAATCGCAACAGCGGGACGGACCGCCAAAAACGGTCGGGGTCAGTAGGGGCGCAACGCCCTACTGATCCAGCCACCTCAAGAGAATTTGCAAATCTCTTGACTAAAGTTGCTTCAGACACATAATCATTATGTGTCTGCACCTGGTGATGAAGTATCCCTCACCACCTTGAAGTTAAAAGTGACAAATGATTTATCACTTAGAGCTCTAGCGGACTGCGGGGCGTCGAATTACTTTATTCGTCGCCAGTCGCTAGAGGATTGTAGGCCCAAATATGTTGAGCGCGACATCCCCCTAACGAGGATGACGGTGCGTCTAGCGACAGGCGCATCGATAACAGTGTTGAAATGCGTAGTAAGGTTTCACTACATGTTAAAAGATTTATAGTATGATGATGATTTCTTCGTAGTAGATTTGGATGACAAATTTGATGTCAACCTAGGTGTCTCTTGGCTCAGAAAGTATGAGCCAAGAATCAGCATCGACCCGTAAAAATGCCTGTTACTTGTTCATCAAATGGCCATCTGATGAACGTTTTGGAGCACCTACAAGCGTGTAAATGTAGTGCAATGGCGTCACTTGTGGTACGGTCGTTAGTACGACTGCACAAGATAACAGAGTGATTACTAATCCCACTGTGGAATCAGCTGCCTGCGGCTGTGCTACTGCACAGGCAGCGCCGAAGGTCCACCACTCGAAGAAGTCGAGTGGATTAAGACATTAATGTACGCCTAGTGGGCGACAAATAAGGAAAATACCGGTTGTCCAAAAGGGACAACACGATGATCCTAGGTCGAGTAGAGAGTCAACCGTAGAGGACCCGAATGTGATAGCGCGTTTACAGTCGGAAGACGTTGAGGAATAAGTCCCCATGTACTTGAGAAGAAATCCCCTCAAATAGTTAATGCTGAAGTGACTTGACTTCAGCATCCCGATGGATTGATCCCTCGGCAGCCTCTGGGTAAATCCCAGGAAGAAACCGAGACATCGAATGTCTTGGTTAATGACGGATCAAGAGTAGGCACTTACACTCTTGATCTGTATGCGCCTCCGAAGTTAACTTCAGAGATAACTTAATTTCTTGGCCCTAGAACCCAATCGGTATTTTATAATTCTGCATAGTGGTAGACTCAAGCAGATCTGCGTACTCGTCACAGAGGAGGAAAACGTATCCGATATTCGGTCAGCGGTAATTTTTGCAGAGATCGAACGGATTCTCAGCAGCTCACCGATGGACGAAAGTGTCCTCGATGTGAAAACTTGGATCGAGAGATATGCTACTCAATCCTGGAAGTCACTAAAGACAAATTCTTTATATAAGGATTTGATTGAATTCAGGGATGTATTCCCTGAAACAGTTCCATGCGAGTTGTCTAAGGGTAAAGGCACTCGACATGAAATCGAGCTCAAACCGGGCTCGAAGTACTGTTTCATGAAGCAGCGGCCACTGCCTCGTGAGCAAGTACTTGCGATCGATAAATTCTTTACTGATCGACTAAAAGCGCGCCATGCAAGAGAGTCAACATCAGCACACAGCTCACCGACCTTCAGTGTGGGAAAGGCTACAGGAGGGTGGCGGATCAATAAATTGATAGCTGCAACGGTACTGCAACGGTACTGCAACGGTACCGGCTCAAACGCCGATACCTACACAAGACGATATCATAGATAATATGTCTAAGAGTCCATCTATTCGTCATATGGATCTGATAGATGAATCTTTTAGATCCTTATGCGTGAATGGGACATCCCATACACATAAGTGAGCGCTCTCAGTGGGATAATCTAGGAATGGCTAGATGCCACAGGGGTTTAGGAACACCCCTGCAACATTCAATAGATGCGTAACAAATCTGATGAGACCGGAGCGAGACTTCGCACCGAGTTATTTTGACGATGTATTTGTCCATAGCCGGGCTATGGACGGAAAGATGGACGTAAAATTTCATAAAACTCACGTTCCCCCGTCAGGTTCTTACACTTATGCGAAAGCATAACTTGTACGCAAAACTTAAGAAGTGTATATCCGCTGCAAGCGGAATATCGTTTGTTGGGTGCACCGACGGTAAACATGGCGTGCGTCCTGATCCCGAAAATATTAAGGCAATTACCGACTGACGAATTCCAGTCGATGTCAAGGGACTTAGAAAGTTCCTTGGATTAGCGGCGTACTTGCACAAGCACGCCCACAATTATGCCGAGATGACAGTTCATCTCTCTCGCCTCTTGAAAAAAGACGAGAAATGGTTATGAAACGTTGATTGTCAGCGTTCCTTTAAAGGTATCAAGTGAAGCTTGATAAAATCGCCCATCTTGGCAATAGCAAATCAAGACAGACAATTCCATGTGGTCTGTTGCGCTAGCGATTTTGCAATCGGCTGTGCGTTAATGCAGTACGATACAGACGCGTGGAGCGCGTCGTCTGAAACCAATCGCGTCAGCTGCAACCAGCAGAACGCAATTGCCCAGTGCATGACAAGGTACTCATAGCCATGAAATATGCACTGGCTAATTTTAGGGTCTATCTCCGAGGAGATACGCAGTTCATCGTATATACGGACCTTGCGTCATTCCGCACGGCCATAAACAGCCTACACCTCTCGCAAAGAATGGCGAGGTGGCTATCCTTCTTCGCGAAGTATAGTCTCTCCTTGGAACATAAACCTAGACGACGTAATGAATGTCATCGATGGATTGTATCACGCCGACGCGATTCCGAGCCGGTTGCGCACTCCAAGAGTGGTAATAATATCACTGTTGCAATACTTATTACAAGTGTTCCATCATCAACCTTGTTTGATGACATAAAGAAAGCCTACGCAGAAGATAAAGACCTACCGCGCTTAATGATCACTCGGATGAATCCATCCAATAAATATTTTACAGATTAACCAATTTTATATTGATCGTCATCCGATCGATACACAACACACTGTTTTACGCAGCCGTTGACGGCGATACTCCACATGTCGTCGTCCCAACTCACAATGATGTGCGCTTGCGCATCATGTATGAGTGTCATAATGCACCAACAAGTGAGCATCGTGGACGTAAGAGAACTTACCTAACAGTAAATCGCGACTTTAACTGGCCCCGCCAGTATCAGTTTGTGGGCTAGTACATTCGTGCTTGCGTGGTATGTCAACGGGTGGAGCCTAGCACTGCATCCTGTGCACCTCTCAAACCTCTACCACTTCCGGCAGAATGTTGGCAGACCGTATCCATGGACTTCATCTTCTGAGTTCCCGAAGACGATCACAAAAACAATGGGATCACCGTTTTTCTAGACAGATTCGGCAAGATGGTACATCTTGCTGCGGCACCAGAGTCGATTACGGATCCGGGTTGTGCTTGTGTCTTTATCGACACGGTATTCAAACTCCACAATTTACCCCGTGAATTGGTCTCGGATAGATATCCACGGTTTACGGCGGGGTTTTGGCAATCCGTGTTCCGATAGATCCGAACACGGCTTACTATGTCAACTTCTGATCATCCGGAGATAGATGTTCAGACGGAACACGAAAATCGCGGCCTTGAAGAGATACTTCAAGGTTACGTCAAATCGTATCCGAGTTAGAGCGAGATTTTACCGATGGTCAAATTCGCCATCAACAATTCGGTGCATGCGTCTACAACGAATACACACTTCTTCGTGAATGGCTTACGCCACTTACGCATACCCGCCCAGTAAGATGGATCCTCAAGTTTGATTGGGGTGGACTCGCACAAGCAAAGCCATTTCTGGCTCATGCTCATCGCGCGTTAAAGTTACCTACGACGCGAATGATATCGATGTCAAAGGAATCGACTTCGAAGATGAGAAAGATCTCATGGCAGTGCGCACAAAGCGCAGTGAGAAAAACAAAACAAATGAGTCAGCAGATGAATTTCTCCTGGCTCGAGAATCAGTAGTCCGTTACGTAAAGGATTCCATTGCTTACGCAGTGGACCATCAGAAACGGAACTCAGACAAACATGGAAAAACAAATGTCCTTTCATTAATAATTGATGACCTAGTACTACTATCTACGGCAAACTTACCTAGAGCTGTAGTCACTAATATGGGAAGCAGTAAACTATCACCCTAGTTCATAGACCCATTCCGTGTGCTGCATTGCAGAGGCAATGCGTACACAATAAAATTGCCACGAAGGATGCGAACGTATCCTACGATTTAGGTTGGTCAGCTCCGCCCTACCATCAGTACGCGGTTTCTTCTGCGGGCGGAACTGACCACCCCTCTCAAGAATTCCGAAAAACAAATTGTAATCACGAACTAGACTCTCAAGTTGAGTCTGGAAGTTTTCATGCCGAATTCGAAGTTTTTCAAAATTGCGATGGGCTGACGACAGTTCGTCACAAAGAGCGTGATACTTCCGCTCGTACTCCAACATTGAGTACGCACTCTTCGAACGGTTTTTTAACCGTTCGATTTAATGAGCCTGCACCATCTGCTCCAACGTCCTTTAAATGGAGGTAGCGGTCGAGTCTGTCGATCTTTGACTCTAGATACGACACACGGTTTGGATCTAATTTTTCCTCTTCCACCACAACCATTGGTGGATTCCCACGTTGGTCAACGTTTCCTGGTGGAACATATTTAAACCACCATGAGGTGAAGGGGCATCGAACGAGTTATCTGGTTCGCTGGCGTGGTCATCCACCTTTGCATGACAGCTGGGAGCCTTGTTTTCATCTGGTGGTTGACGTTGAGGGCCTCGTCCGTCAGTATGACGATACCCATCCGATGGATCAGAAGGTCCATCGGAAAACACGCGCCACTGGCGCTTGTAAATCGATCGCAAAACGTCAATCGCATCGCGCATCTCTATAGAGATGCGAGCCCCCCCCCAGGGCGACGAAAGAGAATAGACATCCTCTTTTACCCTCTTCGAGTTGTCTACACAACCGGATAGGGATCACCCCACGTGAGGCATGGAAGCCCAGCCTCACGTGACAACCGATGCAATTTATACCTTGCACCGCTTAAAGTTCGTCTTTCAAACTTAACGCGAATCACTTTAAGTCTTCGAAGTCAGTCTTCGTGTCCAATGTCTTTGACATTGCGAATGAATGCGCTCTAGGCATACATCAACGAGATATTATCTCGTTTGTTGTTGCCACTATAATATCGATGCTTAAGAAAAGCATCGATATGACAATTTTCCTTTGCGCGAAGAACATTCGCGCTATGATCAAGGCCATGTAGCTTTGTCGCAAAAATAGGGATATTTATTGTGAGGAGTAGTCTCTCCAGACAAGCCATTATCTAGCCTTTCGGGCAGAAGCCATGGCTTCTCCTCAGGGGCAAGACGCGACACTTTATTGTCTGCACTCTTTTAAGTGGTACCCACTGAAGCAGGGGTACCAGAAGAACTTTAATAACGATGGCTTACGCCATCGTCATCGCCACGCACAGAAATAAGTGCGGGTGACGGTACGGGAGACGGTGCTGGCGATGAGGAATCATCCTCATCGTCGGAATCAAACATGCTATAGCGAACGCTATCAGCACGTCTATCCGATTGAGCCGTCTCATTCAAAGGCTCATAGTCAGTCGCCTGACAACTATTAGGCGACTGTTCCACTCTCCCAGAGTCGGCCATTTCGTCCATCTCGCATTCGTAGTCGACCTTCAAAGAGAATTCGCACTCACGTGGTGACTCACCATGTGCACGCGCATTATCTAGTGTTCTGGGAGAATATGATACTACAGCAGACAAAACGTCTTCCGCAAGAGACAATAATGCGTCGCCCGCAGCTGCATGAACCGCAGCCGAAGGCGCTGCACTTTTCGCACACCGCATGGACTTGTTAACCATGCGATAGAATTGAAAAAGATGGTTCTGACCAATCAACATCGTTTTTTAAAAAATGGACTTATAGTGACCACTATATCCACTGACAGTCAAAGTAATTTTCGTTTAAGGGAAGGGTATTGTAACGAGGTGTATAGTTACATGAATTGACACTCAAAGGTTGTTAATTAATATGTTATCTAAAAGGTAGATAATATTTGGAGAATATTACTTACATGGTAATATTAGGAAAGATTATCCATTGATAGATATAGACCATTGTATCTGCTTGCTCCGCGGTCACGTCAGCGCTAGACGCGCGCAAAGGAGAGACAGATAAGACTTTTATTAAATATTCTGTATTAGTTAATAATTAAGTTAGTATCAATAGATGGTAACGGAAGAGCTCAATTATATTAAATACAGTTTACTTTTAACCCTCTTTGTAGCAAGTATATTAAAGAGTACTTGTGTATGTGAAGTGACGTGAGGCGCCACTCGCACTGAAGCAGTGCGAAGTGGACTTGTACTAAAGCAGTACAATTTGGCAGTGCCCCGTTACACTTATTGCGCAGCGAGAAACTCGCTTACTTGCTCCCAAACGATAACAAAGCTGATATCAGCAAGCCTATCGGCTAATTCTCTCACACCAAGCCCTGAATCACATAGGGGTATCGTTAACGGAACTCGTGGATGGGTGAATCCATTGACATAGAATAGAGTGTAGCCTGTAGCGTTATAACACATACTCCACTTCCGGGAGCATGGAGCTTCAGCGCTTTGGTGTCTCAGCACACACACTGCAAAAAACGCCTTCGATGACGCGATGGGCACGTTCACTCTGACTACCGGTCTGCGGATGGTCCGCGATGGACGTGTTCAATCTGGTGCCATGCACTCTAAAAGTCAATTTCTTGAATCGACTTGTAAAAAGGGCGTCTCGATCCGAGATAATTGCCACAGGCAAACCCTTTTGTCGAAACATGCGATCTATAAATAGTCTTGCTATACCTTCACCAACCTTGGTATCTGGCACAGCCGCTAAATGAGCCATTTTGCTCAATAGGTCAACAAATACCACGATGCCCGTGTTACCGGCCGAATCTTTTGGTAGACCAAACACAAAATTCATACTAATGGACACCTAACACGGCAGACAGGCCAGTGGCCCAGCAGAATGTGCCGAGATTTGAATTCGTTGGCAAGTTTCGCATGTGCGAACGTATATGCTTACCTATTTGTAATGCTTGGGCCACCAGTAAATCTGGCTTACATATTTTCTCGACCGTGATGACCACCAATAACGGTATTATGTGCCTCATAAAATATTCGATAGTATAAACTCTCGTCATGAAGAACAACGATGCGCGGAGAATCTAACAATGCGCGGAGAATCTGTAGCATCCGTGCAATAAATCAACAGGTCGTTATTAATAAATTATCAATGTAACCTCGCGCCAACAATTTATCGTCCGACTCAATGCTCCTTAGAGCTCGTAGCAGAGCTACACACTATTTATCCTTGTCGTAGGCGGAACGAATTAATTTAGTGATAGGTGACGTTACAGTCGTTAAATGAAAGAGCTCATAATCTGATCTAAGAGTAATGCATCAGCCAAAGCATTCTACTTACAGGCTTCTAGTTTACTTTAAAATTGTATTCGACAAAAAGTTAAAGCCATCGAGCCATTCTCTGTAATAGATGGGGCGACTTAGTCGCAGTGCGTGAAGTTGCGTGATCTGTAAATATCACAAATGGCTTATAGCCAAGCAGATGAATTCTGAATTTGACAAGAGTATGCTTCAATGCAATCAACTCCTGTCATGAAATGAACATTTCTTTCCCGCAGTTTTAAGCTGTATAGACTCGAACGCAATTAAAGTTCGCGCCCATCATTATCTGTGTGTAACAGAGCACTATAATCGGGGCATGTATAAGATAATCCTTAATTGCCTTAAGCGCACCATTCTCGGTGCTAGTCCAGCACCAGCCCGTATCCTTTAAAGGACATATTGTAATGAATGACTTAGCATATCAGCGCAATTCTCGCTATATTTGTGCAAGTAGCTGGCGAGGCCAAATCACTTACGTAAATTCTATTGCTTCATAGGGACCGGCCAATCAACTATGGCTTTTACCTTAGCGAGACCCGCTATTAGTCCTCGCTTCCCAATGAAGCACCCTAAAAAGAGAATTTATTTTGCGCTTAAAATGCACTTAGAGGCATCGGCATACATTTATTTGTGCGCATGCACTCGATCACTGCTCGCAAATGGTTTGAGTGGCTCTCCACATCCAACCGAAAACCTGTCCCGCACGACTGTGGAAAAAAATCATTAAAATAAGTCTGTCCGTAAACTCGATCAGTACGATACAGTTGCGTCACTAGATGGGTAAAAGAAGCCGGGTATCGAAAAGCCCTTGTGGTGTGACAAACCACTCCCACAGCAGACTGCTTGGGGTAATAACCGCTGTAAGCGGAATATTGCTAGCTCTCATGATCAGCTGGTAATAGCCATCGACTACGTCAAGCGCACTGTACATCGTGCATTTCACCATATTGTTCTGAGGATCATTCTTTCTAAATTAGGAGTCTATGCAGGTATAGTGTCTGCATTATGCTTGTACAATGCTACATTTGCCGTTCGAATTTTTTTACACACAATGTCGGTATAGAATGAGGAGATTTACTCTCACGTACTTTTCCAGCCTCGTGCTTACCACGGCAGAAATCGTCAATGACGGCACGCTATTCTTTTGGTAAAGGCCACCGTCAAGTAAACCAGTATTTGATTCCAGGAACCAAGTCAAGTTTTTGACGGACACCTTTATTAGGAGGTAAAACAGATGGTGGGTTGATACACTCCATATCTCGAAATTCATAAACTAAGGAAAAGAATGGTTCCGTGGGATCGTTTAGAATCGATGATCCACTCCGCGCACTAAGTGCCGCTTTTGTGTCCTCCAGGACGACTTCATCAAGATGCGATGATGAGATAAACTCAATATCTGGTCGAATGACCACCATTTCAAATAAATTACCAGTCTTTAAGGCTCAGTCGAACTGATTAGAAGACATTTCGTCTAGCCCTAAGAGAGCGTGTAACCAAGGAATTGCCTTGATGCTAACTTCTCCCTCGATTTTTGTAGTCATACCTTAGAATCGTATGCAGCTGGTCGCCAGTATCACTTTGTGACGTTATTGACGCTTCGCGTCTTCGCTGTGGTCGCTGTCTCGGTGTCGAGACAATACGCATCTTATAGGACGGAACATCCATGTTCCCAAGCTCCACAGGTTTTGCAACCTTTACTGCTCTGTACTAAATCTGGTGTCCAATTCGACATCCAACGAAAAGTTATATAACTCGAATTCCTTGTCCGGTGACCGTTTACGGGTCACTTCACGTGCATTAGAAGGGTCTAACAATGCCCTGGCAACCTGCCAATAATGTCAGGACTGAAATTCAGTATGGTGCTACCTCGGCCAACCATAATCGCTGAATTTAGACGTGCCACTCCACCTGTATCAAGAATATTACACCCTTGATGACTTGGCTCTAGGCCTACAATGCTTCCAGTATTCAGTAAATCATTATCGCGACGAGTGTCACTCGACGGAGTACGTGCACTTCCACCCCCTTTTATATGAGTCGGGCTCGGTATTAGTGATTTCAACATTGGAGAGACATTCCAATAATTAAAACACTGACAGATTCGGTCAGTGGCTCGCGTCAATAGCGCTTTTGTTGCCAAGCAAAGGTGGGTAGTGACTCTCCAAAGTTGTGCTTAGAACATTGCTAGTTGCGCCTAAGGTCTTAGATCTTTAATCGATCCATAGCTCATGGCGTTTAAGCCAGGCCATACCAAGGATGAGATCATATCTCGAATTCGAATTAAGGACGAGACAGCGTTCCACACTGTAAAAGTCTAGAAATTTAATACTTAAGTTCAACGGAACTTTAAGAATAGTGACACCAGTCCCAGTTGCTTATCGAACAGTGATTGCATCACTTTCATGCGCTTTAAGTGCCTCAACATATTGCCGATTCCCTTATAGAGAAAGACGTCAAGTATAATTGCAAGACGCCCCTGAGTCAATTAGAATTGACCATGACTTATCAAAGCCCTTCACAGTCGCCTGAGCGACTAACAAGTCAGGCTTGTACTCACGGCCCATGCCATTGCGCACCGAGCTAATTGGGCTGAATTATGTGTACCCTCGCCTCTAGAGGTTCAACAAAGCGTAGGTCCTTCCCAGTAGGGCGCTCGCACATACTGGGTATCGACGTTTTCCCGCACCGTGCCAGACTCCTGGTATAAGTCGGAATTGCTGCTCTTTTGAGCTTTGCGCGCATTGCGTAGGGTACAAGCCGGGTGTAAGTGTTTTGTGTTTCCGCACATATCTCATCTGCGGATGTATTTATGCAGTTCCACAGCCTAAGGGGCTTCTTCTCCCTCCTCAACGAGGCTTTGATCCATGGGCTCTCGTTTAATAGACGCTTCCGATGGACTCGAAGAGCTAGTAGGGCAAACGGGGGTGCTAACACGAGCGGAATTGAAGTCGAACTCAGCGCGTAGCGATTTGGCAATTGCCTTTTCGAAAATAGAAGGATGGGATCGGAGCAATTCCATCCGGGCAACGCCCTCATTGAAAACCCCATAAAGACAGTTACTATAATTGCTTCTTGCACCGGGTCTTGATGCATAGCGGCAATGAGAGTTCTCAACTCCTGGACCTAGGCCTCTAGGGCTCATTTACCCTGACGAGTCGCTACAAGCCGGGATCGCATAAAAAGCCTAGCTAGGCGGTACAAACATACTAGTCATTTGCTGTTTCGGCGAACCCCATGTGGGAAAAGCGTCGTTTATAGACGTGCTGCACGAGGGCTCTATATACCTAAGAAAGGCTTCTACTTTTCACAGATCAATAAGCAAGTCTTAGGAAGGCACTAGACGCTTTAGATAAAAAGGGAACTGAACTTTATTAAAATGGTTTTATCCAAAATCTTACCCGAGCTAAATTAAAAAAAAAATCGGCCGCCACATTCATATCCACATATTTTACCCGTAAAAATGGAATTTTAGTGGCTAACATTTCTTATAGAATAAGAGAGTTTTTACCCTATATTAAATGTACCACAACAACGGTTCTAATGCCCTGTGTAACAGGCTTACACTGCGTAATATTACACAGTCTCCGTTAAGTACACCAATTGTACTTAACGGGACGGTCAATTACTTAAATAGAGTAATTAGACCCACCACTCCGGTGTGTTCACATTTGTGACTAACCCTTGTGTATGTGATGCACATAGGTGCATTCACATCAGGAGGGACGACGGCTAGCGTCATCCGTTACGCGAGGTAACTAGATTGATACGCTCGCAACACATAATAGTGTTATCTACAGAGATGACATTTTTGATTGGTAAAATCAGGTAGTTATATTTAATGCAATTAAATACAAATCAGTCTGAAAACTACTTCCTACTTGGTAAGTGCGCACGAGGAGCCGGATTACCGCTCCCGTGACGACACTTAACTTAAGTACTTAGTGCGTTGGGTGAGGTCGTAAAGGCGCCCAAATTAATATGTGTAAGCGTCACCTTAACCATTGTTAAGCAAATCAAAAAGTGTTGTAATTATCCTAGTATGACACGGTATGTATCTCCTATGCCCCACTCTTATACACCCAAAATACAATTTTCTACATTTTAAGTGTATCATATGACATGCCAAATTTGTTTAGTCTGTATAATTCTTTCGTTTCACATTCCGTTAATATCAGTAACAATTCGTTTCTAATAGCATACAAACTTCTGTGGGAATTTTCTGACACACCCATTCGTAAAACTTGAACGTGTGCAAAATATAGCAAGCAATCTGTCACAGATTAGGTCCTCTTGCCTTGCAGCGATAACTGTGAAATCTGATAGCTCGTCCAAACATTCAGTTTGACTTGCCCGCACGGAGTGATTGATGGACGCCCCTGCAAGTGACGCCACCGTTTCCTTGACTCCTGTGGCTGTGAATGACTCGATTCAGCATCCAGTAGACGTCCCTACCTCTTTCCACGCAATGCGCTCGCCTTATCGCCATCGACGACGAGCGCGGCAGGCTTCAATCACGCGTGAAGGCACCGAACGGCAGAGTCCTCCACCACCGCTTCGCCATGACCTTTTACTCGTAAATTCCACCGAGACACCATCGTATCGGCTACGCGATGTCTCTGTGAACTTAACAGGTCGTACACACAGCTCTCAAGTGTCGGAATTTCCATCCGAACGTACAAATCAGTGGCCGCAACCCCTTACGCGTTCCATTAATAATTCCTCGAGCTCCAAGACACAAGAGCAATTGGCATTTATCAATTGCAATTCTGAAATCCCTGAACTTGGCGGACAGTATCTCGACAGTAATCCACTTCGGTCCACGCATTATTACGTGGCGGAGAATGGACAGCTCCGTTTAAGGAAGCTCTGGTGGTGTTACAGGAGACTCCGACGCATATTATGGTATGTATTTCCATGGCTCAAGCGCGATAGCAATACGTTCTTGAGTGCATCCATGGTCGCGAATTCGACGCTTATTCTTGTAGTTTACGTGATTCGAAAACTATTAAATTATGGCGTTGTGCCTGCGATTTTAGCTCATAAAGACGATGGCGCAGCAGATGGAGCTGCGACACAGTGTCACGATCATTCGCTTCAATTCTTTGACATGTACGTCTACACGTTAATAGCCATTGTGCTCTTATGTCTCCCAGCACTGGATTTCAAAGCGTGTCGATTGTACCAGCACGTCCCAATACCCTCGGCTCTACGGTCGTCTCGTGAAGCACAATCAAACGAGCCATTGCGGCTTGAAAAAACCTATTTATTCACGCTCTGTGAACTCATTGTGGTGCTTGAAATCCCGTATCTTCTCTATATTCTCGTGATTATCTTTATCCCGACACAAGATGGCAGTCTCTCCAAGATGATCACCGCGTGCAATCAACAGCTTGCAACTGGGTTTTTCGTACTCTTGGTGTCTGTCGAACTCGTGGCAGTGTACGCGTATATTCTACGATGGAAACAGATTCTTCTGTTTCATCGACTGCATCAACATTTTCTTTTTCAACGCGGGTACGTCCCTGGCCACACTCGTTTTGAGTATGTCGAACAATCGTTTGCAACGCCAGTGTATGCGTGGCTTCCTGCTCCACTCTGGGCGTGCTGGCAACGACTTCAGCGACAATGCACTGCAGCAGCCCAAGACGGATCGCCTCGTCACACTGGCAGGAATGCGAAAGGCTTGACGAAACAGATTCATGACGTTAAAATCGGTCTTTATCGCGCTGCGAAACGAGGCGACGTGGATCAAATTCGCGTGCTCTTGGACATTGCCATTGATCTCTCGGGTCCGGACTTTGCCACGGAGTGGTATGAACCGTACGTATGGAATCTCGGTGGAGTCGTGCTTCTTGCACGTGGTCAGCGAAATCCATTGCATGTGGCCATTGCGTTTCATCACGTTGACGTTGTTCATGAACTGCTTGCAAATGGTCATTTTGACGTGCAACAATTGGACAAACTCGAGCTCTTGCGGTTAGATGTAGCGTGGCTCTATCGAGTCCTGTTTCGAGTACTTTTCTTCGTGCTACGTCGATCAAGTGCTGGGGTAGTTGCAAATGCGTCTTTAGGAGGTGGGACTGGTAATGGCGGTGTCGCACCGGGATTAGCCAGTGCGTCGCATCCATTTGGTCCAGTGGGGCTCTTTCAAGCGACGTTGTTATCTCCTCTTCATGTCGCGGTGACTTTAGGTCACGTGGAGCTCACGTTACTATTGCTTCGCTACGGGGCACAACCAGATGCGTCGGCCGTGTCCACGCACCCTCGTTTTGCGACACCACCTCTCTACTGGGCTGTGAATAAAGAGTGTACACGGCTATTACTTGATGCTGGTGGGAATCCACTTGCTTTGCCAGGAGACGCGAATGGATTGTTGCTTACGGCTTTTGAAGTCGCACGAATCGCAGGAAACGCGGCAGTGGCACGACAGATGGAGAAATACGGCGGCGACGTCGCGCTTACTCCTTTGCATGATGCGTGTGCAGGGGGACGTCATCACGACGTCTTATTTCTGCTGGAACACGGGGCTGATCCCGATACTCTCGGGGAGCAAGTCATTGGATGTTTTCGACGATCGCCACTTCATTGGGCTGCAATGCGAGGCCATGCGCGTATCATTCGACTTCTTGTACGCTACGGGGTGAATGTGAATGCACGGGACGTGTTTGGACGCACGCCGTTAGCGTGGGCGTGTGTGCTAAACCGAACGCGTGCGGTTGAAGCGCTGTTAGCAAGTAACGCGGACGTGAATTTGCGGGACGCGCAGGGAGATCCATTGCTTTGTATCTGTGCAGCTGGTGCGTGTGCATCAATCAAGCGAGGCAGCAAGACCGTTGCAGGGAAGCAGAATAAGTTTGGAGATGAATGTGTGGACGAAGTTGATTGGGAAGAGACGGCGGACGAAGGAGGCGATCTGGGCGCGACGTTGAGTGGACAAAAGGCCCTTGCACGTGAGTTAGATCCGTGTATTTTCCAGCTCTTGCTGACTCACGGAGTCGATTTACACGCGACACGTGCGAGTAATGGCGATTCGGCGCTTCACGTGGCTTTACGCCGACGCCATCAAACTGCAGCAATATTGTTTGTACGTGCTGGATTAAGTCTGACGGCTGTGAATTTCCTAGGGCAGCGAGCAATTGACTGCGCTCAATCCCCCGCTCTGCGGTTCGCAGTGAAGAAAGAGGCAGGGCAGCGTGACGTCATGATTAGCTACAGCCACGCGCATGCACCATTAGCACGTAAACTCCGCGATGCATTAGAACAACAGCGGATCACGACGTGGATCGATACGATGGGTCCAACGGGTATCACAGGCGGTTCCGTATGGCGTCAAGAGATTGCACGTGGAATCCAAAGCAGTGCGCTTGTCGTGGCTTTGCTCACAAAAGATTACCCTGAATCGCAATGGTGCATGAAAGAACTTGCGTTTGCAAAGATGCAAAACATCCCTGTCGTGGCGATCCAATGCGAAGACATGGACATTTCGGAAGAATTACAAGTTTATCTCTGGACTCGTCAAGTGATTGATTTCAGGCCCGCAGTGAAGCACATGGAAAAGTGTGCACGAAAGTCTTGTGGAGGAGATGAAGGAGAGCACGACAGGGCCAAGGAGTTGATGATGGATCGCAATAGTTCGCATACAGTCGAGGATACCGAGTCGTATGAAGATGGCGCAAGTGGAAAGCACGATTTTAATAGCCAAGTGATTAACACGTCCGGCGAAATGAAGTTGGATCACGACGACGACGAGGTCTTTTCCCAGTGTCTACGGATGCTTCTAGATGGCATTCAAGATCAAATTGAATTACATCGGGCGCGACTCGCTCGGCGTCAAGCACAGCAACAAGAACAAGTTCAACTACCTGGGAATGACACGGATGGACGAGGAAGTTGTTTCAACGACAGCGAGTGTTTTCCGGACGACGATAAAGAAATGAATCGAATCGTCGCAGGCGTGAAACACACCGAAGACGTGAATGAGGCGCAAAGATTGCTGAATTCACCGATACAGGACCGAATTGAGTCGCTGGCTTCGTCTTTTATCTCGACAGCCACGGACTCGTTTGTATTCATTATCCATGGCGATTTTCATCTGTCGTTCTGTCGACGCTTGCTTAAGACTATGCGGAAGGAAGGAATCCGCTGTGTCGTGGACGAGACCGTGCCAGCAGTACAACAGACGCATTTTCCTCAAGAGCACGGGAAGATCGAGACTTCAGGTGAAAGCATAGAGTGTAGTGGCCTAGAGCACCCCGTGCTTCCCCTTCCTGTTCAGATGCGACAACTTGCTGCGAAAGATGCCATTCTAGCCTGCTCGGCGGTGATTGTCGTGCTGTCACCTCTATCAGCGAATTGCGACTTGCTAGCTGATCAAATCGCATTTGCTGAAGATCGTGGCAAACTTTTAGTCCCGATTCTATTGTCGCTTCATAAAGTCGATCTTGCCAAGCGCTATACGTTTTCACGGAGTATGGTGCACCACTTTAACGTCACGTTGGGCTACGAGCAGAGCATGGAGCAATTGACCAACCACTTGAGAGCGCAACAAGAGGAAGAAGCTCGAGAACGGCGCCAAAAGCGTCGATGCCAAGACCACAGTAATCTTAGTGCTATCGCTCTCATGTCTTCCGGTTCCTCGGCTTCAATGTTAGGTACAAACTCGGATACCACCGAGATGCAGCTGCCATTTGATGATGAAGTCTTGCCACTCAATGCGTCGCAATTGCTGCCGACGCTGCCTGTGAAAACGATTCTGACTGCATCTCGTGGAGGAAGGGTGACAAGTGGGAGCTCAGGAGGTCACGGGTGGAGTGAATTAGAACCTCTCGAGACAGCGGATAACGCGAGAACCAAGAAGTTACGTACTGGATCGAATGCTTCCATAGCCAGCAGCCCAAGTAGAGAAAGCAGTTTGACTTCACCAGCAAGGCAGTACTCACAACATGGCCGAGAATGTCAATGAAACTAAGCGCACTACAACGGAACACACGAACGAATTGACAAAATACTTGAAAGACTTTTGACACAGCTCACGTTTACGTGCATCATTATAAGAATGACTGGTAAATGGTACCAAGGCGCAATATGGCCATCTCGCCTACCTTTGGTCTCGTTAACTCGGCTTGGGCTTCTTACTCCGTGTGTCCTGGAAGCTTGTCATGCCTTGACCACTCCCCACGACGCCTACACGTCCTTGCACAGTATCCGGTGACGCAAACATGCTCGAGCCGCGCTTCGATAGCACGCCACTGACGCCTTGTTTCAAGCCTTTTTTCTTGGCTTTAAATTGAAACGATTTCCAGCCGTGTTGCTTGAGATTGCGTTCATTGTCAATATTTTTATGGCGATTGAGGCTCTTGATCGCACGCAAGCGTTTGCGCTTCCGCTCTTTCTCGGCTTCTGTATCAGAAGGCAAGATTTGAAGATTTTCGGGGATTTTAATGGGCTTGAAAAGTACCGCAGGGGCGACTTTCGGTGCAGCTTCAGTACTATTACTTGCGCTAGCACCATCATCTGCGTTAGTCGTGCTAGCTTGTGGATCACCAGTGCCTACCTCTGCATCCAGCGATGAAGCTGCTGGTCTCAAATATTCATACGGCACCTCCTCCGAGTTGCCGTAGGTATCAAAAAGCACTTGAAAGCCCAATTCCGTGACTTTTGTGATCGAGCAAGGGTACACCACGGTATCTACATAGTATTTGGCCTGGCAGTGAAAACCTTCTGTAATTGCTTCTTTAACCGGTAGCTCGACAACTTGGTCGATTTCAATTGCTCGCAGCGCATTTTCGTTTAATTCTGCGGTGGTGTGAAAGCCGAGAAACTTTAGATTGTAGCTGCCATTGCGTGTCACCGAGTCGATGTAAGCTGGATACCATACTCCTTGCTGAAGAGCTTCGACCATGGAGCCCGGTTCGTACTTTAGCTCTAAATCATACGATAATTTTGATAAATGTTTTCTTTTTGCGTAATTAATAGCATAATTGGTCGTACCGAGTGGAATTGGCTCTTGAGGTTCCTGAACTACCTTGGGGAAGGACGCAGCGTGTAATTTTAAATCGATCTACAAATTATATAACATGCTACAAATTAGCTATATATGTAATTCCATTAGGCATTAGTTACACCGCAATTGCCGCACCGTCTCCTTGGTAAGCTGAATCACTTCTACGAGGTCCTTGGCGATGCCTAGATACTCAGCATTATCTGGTTCACTCTGTAGGAGCTCGTGGATGTTCTGCAGCTGCTCCGTGAACGTCACGAGTCGCGCCTCGAGCTCTTCTAGACTTGCGTCGGCAGACATGTGGAAAACTAAGAAACCCTCGACTGACGTGTACTCGTTCTGATTGGATAAAACGAATACTTAATCAAAACAAATCGGATAAGTACGCTATTTAAGTACTATCGTCACACAAATTATGTAAATTTTCATTGATTACCACAGACAAAAATATGGAACTGCATGAGCATGACGTCGCGGAGATGCGAATAATCGACATGCCTGGGACGCTATTGGACCAAGATTATGTGGTGCAGCTCTGGCTGCTTAGCAATTGCATCTTCGTATGGATGGGATCGGCCACAGACAAGCCTTGCCTTGGGTGCGTACTGTATCGGTCTGTAGTATTCTTACTATTCTAAGCGTGATAGTGCAGGTCGCTATCAACGGCTATCAGTACGCGCTATAGCCCAATGCCACTCGTCACATCTATTTTGGGGGCCCCGGAGATGGAGGAGCAACAGATTGCACAACGGCTCGCGAGACGAACGGGACGGCAGTGCTTCGTGTCCTGTCAATTGCCAGATCACATCCCGGAGCTCTCGGCATTTGTTGAAAAGCAAATTATCAAACGGTTGACGGACGAAGGAATATTGACTTGCAATAAGTAATAAAGTTTTATTTGAACAAGAAAATATATATTCTTCTCGATCATTGATTCGTCGATACGTTCCCATTTAGTCCAATCAATCGACGAAATTAGCTAAGATATTATTGTACACGGTGATCATGGACGATGCCATCCGCACGCTAAGCATTGAGATGGCTAACGATAAGGATGCATCCTTTATCGGCAAGTACGTAGCTCAAATGCCTTCATCATGACATCTTCTTTACGCTGCCACTTTTTAGGACGGAGGCAGAGCTGGAGATTTTGGCTCACTACGCAAAAATGGGCCGTCGCCGCGCCGCGGTTGGTATGATTTGTGGCTCCTCGATAATGGCGGGGCTTTGGAAAATTTCGAAAAATCAGAAAAGAGTGGCCTGTATCTTCGCTATGATGTGTAAGCAGAGATAATTTTTATAAAGTAAAGTATTCACTGAATCGTTGCTTTGGTAGCTGGTGGCGTATTTGGCGCTTCCTACGGCATCATAAGCATCCGTCAAAACTTATTCTCGGACCTTTTAATGCTCCCAACGGACAAGTCACCATTTGCAGCTCGAGCACGGACCATGTAAGCAAAATTATAAGAGAAACCGGAAATTGTAGAAAGATTAGCAATTGTTTTGAATATTGCTAGTTTGCAGACAAAAATTCCAAACAATTCATTTGTGAAGGAATTAAATGAGAAATTTGAGCGTTCAGCAGCTCACGCGTACGTTTAAAAAAATAATAATTTAATAGCTGACACGATTACTAATATTTCATAATTTGCAGTGATACGTGGGAGCAGGACTCAAACGCACCTACGGGGTTTGACTCCAAAACAGCAAAGACTATTTCATCTACTCCTCGTCAATTTGATAATGCGACTCCTAGTAGTGTACCTCCAATTATTGGGCTGGACTTACCTCGAAAAGCAAAAGATTCCAGTGGTCAAGACCACGACAATTTAAAAGAGCATCAAGACTCGGGAACTCGCTCACCATTTTTCTTTGGTGCAAAGTCGCCTTCAGATGATAATTCGGAATACCACGACCGTGATGCTCCTCTATCTCGTGATTCGTACACGCAATTCTCGCACGAGTCTGGCCGCCCACGATCCGATCAAGAAATGCCCCCTATACTTCATGAAGAAGATGATTATTTCTTTGGCAGTTCTGCCGAACCAGATGCTCCCGCGAAATCCACGACGTGGGATGAAATTCGACGCCGAGCCTCGAAGCAACGCAAATAATTACGTAGTTTTATATAATTTTCGCTTGAATAACATACGTTCTAAATCATTAAAACCAAATATGCTCTATAACTGTAAGCTAAAGAAGATGGCTACATTAAAAGAAATGCAATCCTCGATCAAAATAACACACAAAGTCACTAAAATAAACGCAATAAAAAGTCACAGTTAGTTAAACGTCGTCAGATCAAGCGTCATGGACTTGGATTGCTGCAAGTGAATGTCCTTGCAAATCCCCACCAATGCGTCTGCTTTCTCATAAAACGAATCTTTCAAAGAAATCACAAGGCATTGGAAATTGCACTTGGCAATGTACGTCGACACTTTGTTCACATTGACATTGTCAAGAGCTGCATCGACTTCATCAAGCACGAAAAAAGGAGACGGTCGATAATT
Organism: Bremia lactucae; assembly: GCF_004359215.1. NCBI lineage: Eukaryota > Oomycota > Peronosporomycetes > Peronosporales > Peronosporaceae > Bremia > Bremia lactucae. The sequence continues at coordinate 3,707,634 of NC_090614.1, read as the reverse complement.
GTGAATGGCAAATAAGAGCGCAAGAGCGGCCACAGTTTTCTCCCCCCCAGACAATTCTTCCATCTCACGAAATCGCTTCATTGGAGGCATGGCATTGTACTTCATGCCGGTCAAATACGGCTCTTCCGTATTTTCTAGATTTAAATACGCTGTGCCTCCTAGCGGGTGTTTCGTACTCATCGTCAGCTGCTTGTACGTGGCATTAATTACGCCAGAAATGTGATTAAATGCTTCCATGAAACGATTGTGTCGAGCTTGTTTGACTTCTTCAAACTTAGTGGCTGTAGCCAAAGCCTGTTGCTTGATCCGATCGAGTTCTTCTTCTTCTTTACCAATACGACTTTGTATCGCATCAAACTTGTCCAGCGCGCGCATGTTTGGTTGCATCTGTTCGAGCTCGGACACTAACGCTGCAATTCGCTTTTCATACGCGGCATTCATCGTGTCAAATTCCTTATCATCGACCACGACATGCGCGTCCGGAAGGGATGAAAAATCCACTTCTTGATTTGCAGCTTCATTGCCAAGTAATAGGTCGGAATTCTCGAGACTTGTTGATTCACTCACGTCTTCCATTTCCACATCCTTGGTGCCGGAATCGCTCGCAATCGTCGGCAGTTTGACGTGGTCGAGCGCTGCACGTTTGAAAACTTCCTTCTTGTGGTCTTTTAAGCGCTCAAGCACCGCTTCTTCAGCTGCTATGCGTCGCTTAATCTTGCCTAATCGCTCCTCGTACTTTGTTTTTTTCAAATTGATCTCTTGCAATTCTTTTTCAAGCTCGTTTACTTTCGTCGAAACGTGTTGACGCACTTCCTCTTGCGCACTCCGTTCCTTGCGTAAAGCCGCAATTCTCTTCATTAAACCAGCTTCTTCTTCACCGAGCTGCTTTAAATGCTGCGCTTCTTGAAGTGCTCGATCCTTTGCTGCAAGCATCGGCTTCTGAAAGTCTTGCGACTGCAAATAATCAACCTAAAGTGCTCCAATTACACACACGATGCGTAAGCAATACCCAACATATAGCCACATTCATTCAAACAGTTCATGCTCACCTGGGCACGTAGTTTTGCTTCATGTTCCGTAATTTTGCGTCGCATCTCAATGGCTTTATGATGTCTTTTCAGCACGCGTTCCTCATACACACGAATACTGTCAACGCCAACTTCTTCGCTAAATTCGGCAAACATTTCGTCTTCCACGCTGTGAATTTGATCCTGCAACGCATCAATCTTAATCTTGCGAGAAGCCACAGCCGCCTCATATTTGCTAAGCTCGGGCTCAATGACTTCATTGACCCGTTTTGTAGCATTCTCCATGCGAACTTGTATCTTCGGCCTCTTGGTCTCCGTAATCACCAAATCCGCTTTAGCATGCGTCAATCGACTCGTTAGTCCTTCCAAATGCGTGCGTAGCGTCTGTTGCTTTGCGTACGAAGCACCATGGCGCTCCATGGCGCGAATCGTATCGATTAATTCCTCTTTTTCTTGTTGTAAAGCTACGACCTCCTTCTCGTCCCATCGCCCCGCTCGACGCAGATCGTTCTGGGTTTTTCCTCCCGTCATACTTCCATTCTTACTCACAACCATGCCATTTAACGTGACGGCTTTGACCTTTTCATTCTGACGAAAACAAATGTCCCGAGCCACGTCAATCGAGTCACAAACAACGGTATCGCCAACCGCATAGTGTAGCGCAGGTTCAATCTCGGCGTCGCACTCAATCACATCCACGACCATTTTAATATTGTGTCCTAAGCCACGGAAACGTTCGTTAATCGGTTTAACACGAATCTTGTCCAACGGAATAAACTGCGCACTCCCAGCCCGCGAATCCCGAAGGTACTGGATACAGTCTTGACCAGTTCGATAATCATTCACGACAATAGCCTCCATGTGTTTTCCTGTTGCGACAGTTACAGCCATATTGTATTTACGTTGAATGGGCTTGCATAGTTCGACGAGACGACCACGAACTCCAGGGTACAACCGCTTGAGTGTCTCGAGTGTATCCGCTCGTTTCGCTTCTGCCTGTGACTGTCGCTTATTGTCATTTAAATCCCGCAACTTATTGCTCACGTGGTCCAATTGCTTGGTAAGCTTTTCTTTCTTCACGACTTCAGTCTGTTTTTCCACGTCTGCTGTCTGTACACTCGCCTCGGCTTCTGCAATGTCGCGTTCAGTCTCTGCAATGACTCGCTGCATGCTTTGTATACGCTCGTCCGCTTGCTTTAAATCGTCTGTAAGCATGTCAATCATCTTGGTATTCTCCAGACGTTCTTGACCAAGGGTCTCAACTTGACTCTGATCGGCATTCTGCTGGCGTACGATCGATTCCAATTCATTTCGAAGCAATGCTGTCTTGATCTGCACTGATTCTTTAATCCGATGATACTCTTCAAGTCGCGATCCTTCCAATACAAGCGCGCCCTGAGCTTCGCGTTTGTTGCTCTCACGCATTTGATTAGCATCGAGCTCTGCTTTTGCTTGCTCAAGCTCTTGTAAATCTTTCTTTAGCGCTTCAATTTCGGCCGATTTGCCTTCAAAACGTTGCTTCATCGTCTCCTCGGTGGCTTTTGACTCGGTTTGTTTTCGTTGAACATACTGCATTTGTTCACGAAGACGAATGACTTGTGGTTGCATGTCTTCCATCTCACTTTGAAGATCTTGTAGCACTTTGCGATTCCCTTTTACATCGCGTAGAGTCGTAATCAGCTCTTTCTTCTTCGCTTGGTACATCTCGGCCACAACCGCTTCCTTTTCCACACATTCACGTCCAGTCTCTTGATATTGCCGCACTGTTTCCTGCCGTTGTTTCATATCATCATACACTTGAAACAATTGCCATAAATAGTGTTCCACACGCAAGTCATTCTACAAGCAACATAAGCACTTTTTCAGCAACAGATAACCAACTCTTCAAGCAACTTTAATTCCAACCTACCATGGCCTGCAACTTTAGTCGAAACTGCTCGGCTTCTTCCTTTTGCTCCTTCACGAGCCGCTTTTCCGCCACAAGGCCCTTCTTTCGCTTGTACGCAAAGATCGTGTTTTCTTCTGCAGTATCCTTTTCAATAGCGAGCTTTTCATACGAACTCTTGTATTCATCCGACATGGAAATTTGCTCAAACAATTTCGTGAGCTCTAACGGGCTTTTGCTTGCAATGGACTCGACGTCGCCTTGAAAGACAAGAAAATTGCGTGCTTTAACTAAAATACCAATCTCTTTGAGCTGATTCTGATACGTCTCGGAACTCACGTCGTGGCCGTCAAGTCGGTACGAACCAACTCCTTTTTCCGAAATTAAACGTGTAAATTTGACCTCTTTTTGTAGAGTTTGTGCGGCTTGGGACTTGGAAGGAGGCTTTTCGTCCGCACCAAGCTCGTATACGAGCGTCACAAAGGCGGAGCGTTCGTTTGTATCCACATCGTGGGGTGCACGGTGGATCAAGTCGCGTAATTGGATCGAACGCAGCTGACGCGAGTGAACGCCCAAGACAAACGAGATGGCATCCATGAGGTTGCTCTTGCCGCTTCCATTGGGACCGACAACGGCTGTAAAGCGGTGAAACGGTCCAATGACGTGGTATTCGCCGTAGGACTTGAAATTTTCCAGCTCGAGTCGCGCGATGCGGCCCATGATAGAGAGGTAACCGAGGGATCAACGCTCGTTGCCGTTTGGTGGTCTACTGGTGCGGATATGCATGTGCGATAAAGTGGTTTACACAGTTTTAAGCGAAAACTCCCTATTCGCTAAAAACGTTTGGTGGCTCGAGAATGTAATTTTCACAAATAAAAAGGTTAAAATGCACCTATTTCGTAATTCTATGAGCTCAATAAGTTTGAGTCTGCGATCTCCTGGTTCGAAGCCACCACTCTCTGAAAATTATGTACGATACAAGTGATTGTTTTTTGAGGTCCCTAAGAACTTTATCGTTATCGAGTTAGTACCTTAATGCCAGCAGATGGTAAAGAACAAGTAAAACTTGTATTGCACGATTCATTCGTGCTTAGTGCTGTAAGGCCTCCTCAGATCAAATTGCATGTTTGTATTTCTTCCGCGACCTTTGCAAGTCGAACGGACTAAATCCTCTAGCCTCACATTTTAACTCACCATGAAGTCTGACATGAAAAAGCACCCTAACCGAAGTAAGGTACAGCATAAGATAAACAGCATTTCATGTAACGGGCTAAAGTTGCCCTAATTTTACACAGTCCCCATTAAGTACACTTGGTAAACTTTACAGGTGATGGTCAATTACTAAATGATAGTAATTAGACCCAGCACTCGGGTGTGGCTCACATTGTGACCAATCCTTGTGTATGATATGCAGATAGGTGCATTCACATTAGGAGGGATGACGCCTAGCGTCATCCGTTACGCGAGATATCTTGAAAGATATGCTCGCAATACATATTAAGTGTTATCTATAGAGATGACATTTTTGATTGGTAAAAAAGGTAATTATTTAAAACGATTAAATATAAATCAGTCTGAAAAATACTTTCTACTTATTAAGTGCGCACGAGGAGCCGGATTACCGCTCCCGTGACGACACTTTGAGTACTTAGTGCGTTGGGTGAGATCGCTAAGGCGCCCACCACAACTACCTCACTGCACGCAAGAGAAGCTGTTTTAACCACTTCCTCGCTGTGCTAGGGTGTGTGTCTAAGTAGAGCGTGGCCGCATTTACGGCGTGTCCGCCTGCATCTCAGGCGCTAAAATCATCATGTGGTCACATTGGGTGCCCCTATAGCCAAAAGTCAAATATGTGAGAGTTAATGTACTCCTTTCAGATCTGATCCCGCTAGCCATAATGCTATGTCTGTTGATCTTTTGAACGAGTAGGTAACCACCAATTTAGAGGTCGGTCAAAAGGTTGGCCTTTAGCCCCCAACAGCACTGAAAAGGTGCTTTAATGCTGGGAGTATAATCTTTTGTAGTACAGAGGGCATTCATGCGCCGAAAGCGGTGCATCGCTCCCACTTTCATTTTTAATAAGTCTATTTGGAGATGTAGGCTGTTCAGTTTTATATTTCTCTAGGTGTCGTAACGAGGTGTCCCGTTACGTTAAATATATTTCCTATAAGAGGAACAATTAATACTATATTATGAGAACAGACAAGCAAGAAGTACAAATTTTGATCGTAATTTTGTTTTATTAGTTCCAATATTACCAAATTTAGTCATAGTGACGCAATAAGACATCGGTTTTATTGATTCGGTAATTCAAGTTTGAATCAACGCCACCAATTGTAACAAGATACTAATGTGCGGTGCTCAAGTAGGCGCCATACATAGTCTAATAAAATAGTAGTCGATACAAAATTCATTACGTAGGAACTTAATATATTGATACAGTTGATTTTTTTCTCGATTTAAAGCCTTAGACATTACCTTTAGTAGCTAAGATTTCTTAGCTACTTAGATCCTTCTTCTGCACGACGTGTACGTGAAGTAGTCGAGGCGCCCCAACTTCACTGTAGTCAGTAGTATTGTTATCAGTATGCCCCGTAACACCTGGTAGCCTTCGTAGTTTGTTCAACGGCCCACGCACATTTCATTCATGGATGATGGAGGGAGATTTTAAGCCCACTCAAGATAGCCATCACGCAACGCGTGAAAGGATTACTCCTTATTTGTGATAATGAATGCAGAGCGATCGAACGTATGAGTTCGGTCGTAAGCGAGCCAACCGTTGGCGCTATGCTGTCACTCTGAACTTAGATGAACCACATGCGGCCATAGCTGAGTTCATACAATATGAACTCGACGGGGCCCAGGAAACGGTAGCCTTGCTTCACCAGCAAGGCTCCCAATGCGCGGAGATGTTGAGAAAACAGTGTGATCAACAGTTAGAGCTGTTGAGACAGCAGCATTTACATGCTGCTAGCGGGTCGACGCTTTCGGAAGCGTAAAGATCGTAATCTTTGAGTTTAAGGCAGTCGAAAGCGACTCCCTTTTAAGACGGTTCGTCGAATTAGATGACGCCATTAAAGATTGTTGCATCATCATTGATGCGACAAAAGTGAAATTTGGCATGTCCAACTCAGCCAAACGTGCCAAATCTTGAGCCTTAAGGCGCAAGCTTCACGACCTATTGGTTTTTAGGTCTTTACAAACCGGCTCAGACAAACATTTAAGCCACCACGTGCCAAATTGAGAGCTCGAGCCGAGCTCCTGGATTGAAGTAGACCAAGCGTTGCCTTCACTCGTATGCCCAGCATACACGATACCTGGTTAGTTGTTTCTTTGCTAAGTCATCTAATTGATGAACAAACACAGGTAACTGTGTTTATTGAAGACCTTGCAGGCGGTCCGGTTAAGAATCACCTGTTTTCAGCTTAAACTCTAGTCGCTCGCCCAAGCGATCTCTATAGCAAAATAGGAGGACTTCAGCCTTAAACAGGGTTTCGTCCACTCTGAAACTTATCGTCCTCCGAGACGACAAGAAACGGAGTTTCCGAACCTATAGACCTCTCGTATGTGGAGAGCGAGAAACCTCGCTCTTCAAGCGCAAACGATTGCAAAACTGCAATCGTTGTCAAAAGACGGGCCAGAACGCCTGCCCCCACGCCAAGTGCCTAGAAACACTGAGCAAAATGATCGAACTTTCGCTAGAAACAGCGGAGGGCGTGGATCCGAAGATTTGCAAATTCGCAACGGCGAGGTGAATCGTCAAACTATGGTCGGGGTCAGTACCCTTCTGATCCAGCAACGTCAAAAGAATTTGCAGGCCTTTGACGAAAGTCCTCACACACAAACATTGTGTGTAACTGTCCCAGGGGATGAGGTCAACGTCATCATTCTGATAATAAGAGTTTCAATTAAGTTGCCCCTAGTTGATTGAAGGGGCTCAAAAAAATTTATTACACGCCAATCGCAAGAAGATCGCAGACTCAAAAAATATGAGCGCGATATACCTCTGACAAGGATGACAGTGCGCCATGCAACAGGCGCATCTATAACAGTAAAGAAACGCGTAGTTTAATTCCAATACACGTTGAGGGTAAACCGTACGATGATTATTTCTCGTACTGAATATGGATGACAAATTTGGAGTACAAATTCGATGTCATCCAACGATAACCATGGCTTAAAAAGTACGAGCCATGCATCAATTGGCAGCATCAAGCCGTGACGATGCCTGCGTCACGTTTAATAGTTGGCCATCTGATGAACGTGTTCAAGCGTCCACAAGCTGTGGGTGTCCTACGAGTGAGAGTGGTCGCCTTCCTTTTGATTTAGTTGCTTTCACGACTTCATTAGACCTCAGTAGGAATATTCATCATACTATGGAATACTATGGAGTTAGAGTCCGACAGCTGCGCACAAGCACAGCCGTCGGAGTTCGACAACTCGGATATGTTGAGTGGTTCGAAACAAGGATGCTTGCTTGGAAAGCAACATCCAAGAAAATATTCAACCCCTGTCTTTAAGGAACATCGTAAGTCCTAGATCGACTGGACAGTCGATCGTAGGGATCTCGCTATGGTTGCGCTCCACAGCTAGAGTCAGTTGCGGAGGATATTTCGCAAAAACCTTGAGGTAACAAGTCCTCAAGAATCTGCGGAATTAAGTCTCCCGAAACCTTTGGTCAAAGGTTCCCAGTAACCTTTTTAAAAAAAAGTCCCAAAGAGGTAAGTGAGACATTAACTGTCTTAGTTAACAACGGATCACGTGTAGACGCTTATACACTTGATCTGGTAGCACCTTCGAATTTAACTTCGGGATATCTCAATCGCCAACGGTAGAAGCAAAACGGTTCTTGCGTGATCTGCGTAGTGGCAAAGTCAAGCAGATCTGCGTACTTGTCACAGATGACAAGTACGTGGCCGATATTCGGTCGGCAATAGTATTTCCTGACAACGAACGGATATTCAGTAGCTCATCGATCGACAAAAGTGGCCTCGATGAGAAGATTCGGGTTGAACGATTTACGTCGCAATATTGGGAGTCTTTGAAGACAGATCCTTTGTATAAAATTTTGATCAAATTCAAGGATGTACTCCCTGAATCATTATCGTGCGAGTTGCCAAAGGATAAAAGCACTCGACACGAAATCGACCTGATACCAGGTTTGAATTACTGTGTCATGAAGCAGTGGACATTGCGTCATGAACAAGTATTTGCGATCGACATATTCTTCGCCGATCGGTTGGCAGCGAGCCACGTGACGGAGCCCACCTTCCCACATAGCTCTTCGACCTTCTCTGTGTGTAAAGCAACAGGAGGGTTCAGATTGTGCATGGGCTTAGTAATGCCCCTGCAACCTTGAGCAGATGTGCGACAAATCTGTTTAGATCGGTGCGGGATTTCACACTGAGTTCTTTCTGATGACGTCTTTGTTCAGAGAAGAGCCATGAACGGAAAGTCGGACGTTGAAGTACATCGTACCCTTGTCCAAAAGAATCTTACACTTATGCGTAAGCATAAGCTGTATGTAAATTTCAAGAAGTGCATATTCGCTGCAAGTGAAATACATGTTTTGGGTAAACACGGTGTAAGCCATTTCGGGAAAAGATCAAGGCAATCACCGACTGGCCTATGCTATTCGATGTAAAGGGACTTTGAAATTTCCTCGGATTATAGGCGTACTCACACAAGTACTTCCGTTGTTATGCCAAAATGACAGTACATATTTCCTCTTTAATAAAGATAAATGTAAAGTGGTCATCGAACGCTGATTGTCGGCGTTCCTTATGGATATCAAGCAAAGCTTTATGCAATCGCCAATCCTGGCGATTGCAGACCAAGGCAAGCCATTCCATTGTGACGCCAGCGATTTTGCAATCGGCTGTGCATTTAAGCAATATGACACAGACGGCGCAGAGCGCGTCGTCTGTTATCAGTCGCGTCAGCTTCAACCAACTGAACGCAATTTCTTTGTGCATGAAAAGGAATGCCTTCCATGAAATAAGCACTTGCTACGCTTAGGGTCTATCTTTTGGGAGATAGACCGTTCATTGTTTATAAGGACCATATGTCTTTACGCACAGCCGTAAACAGTCCACATCTCTCGCAAAGACATGTGAGATGGTTGTTCTTTTATGCGAAGCATAACGTTTCCGTGAAATATAAACCAGGGTGACTTAATGTCGTCGCTGATGTCCATACGCGCCGGCCCGATTTTGAGCCGACAGCGCAAAACAACAGTGTGCATAAGCGCACTGTTGGAACAATTATTGTTCCGTCGTCAAGATTACTTGGCGACGCTTAAGAAGCTCAAGATAAGGCTCTAAAAGAGTTGATGGATCATCGAAAAAATCATCACAACATTCCTGGAAGGAATTGTCAAAATTATATCAATCCTAAACGGATTGATACACAAAACGCAATATTTTACTGTATTTCACAGCCATAGCTGGCGACACACCTCGTGTCGTCATCCCCACCCACAATAATTTACGTTTACGCCTCATGTACGAGTGTCACGATGCTCCAATAAATTGGCATCGTGGACGTGAGAAGACCTATAACATTATAAGTCGCGCCTTTTACTGGTCACACCAGAATGAGGTCGTCCGCAGGAGCATACGTGCTTGCGAAGTTTGGCAACGAGTGAAATCCAGTGTTTCATCCCGTGCTCCGTTACAACTTCTGCTATTACGGCAGAGTGTTGGCAGTCCGTATCTATGGACTTTGTCTTCGGTTTTTCAAAGACGATCACAAGAATAATGGTATTCTTGTTTTTGCTGATCGTTTTGACAAGATGGTATATCTTGCTGCCGTCCCGGAGTCAATCACAGCCAACGCGTGCTCGTGTCTTTGTTGACACGATATCTCGACTCCAGAGGTTACTCTGGAGATCGAGACCCTTATAATCGACGATATTACATTATAAAAAATCCTTCTGAACGGATAGGCCAACTACCTTGTGTTACACGCCTGTAAGGTTCAAATCAATCGATTCGTGTGAAGCTTTTAACCTGTCACTCGGGTGAGGTTCGGGGAGTGCCCCCAGTGTGTATGACACACAGGTGCATTTACATTAAAGGGGATGACGTCTGACATCATCCGCGAGTTGATGTATTTAGAATACAAACGCTCGCCAGTAGAAATGCACATCTACAGAGAACTGGTTTTAAAATGAATCCTATCAAATATAGACAAGCCTTTAAGTTTGTTCTTAGTACACAGTGCGCACGAGAAGACAGGAAAACGCATCTTGACATCTACGAATTTAATTTCTTTGTGTTTGGACGCCATAGGCGCCCACCAACTAGCTCGCTGTGCCCGAAGCCCGAAGGTGTGGGCGTTGTAGTGTGAGGTCGCTACAGAAACATTCGCCAACAAAGTAGGTCAACGAAGCTGTGGGGCACCAATAGGCTCAGCGTTTCTTATAAAGCTCGGACGTGTCGATAAAGCCGGCTTCACTGCACTTAATGTAGACATAGCCACTTTCATGCTTAATCTTGTTCTAACTTAATAAGCAAGTACTGGTAAGTACTAGTTGATCTTACACTGGTTACAGTGGAGGCTAAGTGCCTCAAAACTTCACGTACACAGGGGTAAGGGGAAGGTTTCAAAGTAGCCAAGGGTCTTTAGCTACCAAAAGTAATTCAAAGGATTAGAATTTAGGAAAAGCGATACTGTATTTATATATTTAGTTTTCTAACGATCTTATATCTAATGCTGAACTCATTATTTTAATATTTAACTAGTATGGCGCCTCAGTGCGCACCGCACAATCGTGTCTTGAAACGGTTGGCGGGGTTGATTTAGACTTAAATCAACCAATCAAAAGAGCTAATGTCTTATTGCATCAATAATACCAAATTTGGTATTATTGGAACTATTTTAGTCAAAATTAAAAACGATAATAATTTTGTACTTCTTTGTTTATTTCCTCTTATAGTAAATAATTATTGTTATTCCTTTTGTAGAAAATAATACTTATATGACGAGACCCCCCAATCCGCTTCCTTCGTGCGCACCTTAGCCGGTTCATTAACAGCCTCATTATCGGCTACCACATTACATCCCCCATAACCAACAGTCACTATAATAACTAATTTAGGGTGACAGGAAAGATTCTAATGCATTTCCCTGTAATTTGCATTAATGCTTCAAAGCAAAACGCCGATTTTATTTGCGTTGTAGGTTTTGACCGAGACCAAGATGGCGACGAATAAGTCTGTGCACGTGGGCCGAGAGGCCGCTAAGCTGGTAGATGCACGGATCAGTGTAGCTGTCAGTCAGGCAAATATTCAGTAGACGCTAATGCGTCTACTGCTAGGGTTATGTCACCTCCTTATCCCAATGGAGGTGACTGGAGTATGTCATCTGTAATGACATTGCAGGAGACGGTGGCAAGTCATTTGCTACACTAATTGAAGGTGACTGGACCAAGCCACCTGTATTGCCCGCATCAGTATCTACTGTAAAAGCCGCCGGATGACCTGGGGCCGAGTCGGCTTAACCTTTGCGTTATAACGTGACGCCCAGAGAGGTGATGACGAGGTTGTTCGACTCGTCGGACCTCTTTGGTGGGAAGTCATCTAATGGTGACTTCGTGAGCGATGACCACTCTGGTGACGGTAGTATGCGTCACCAGAATTAAGTGTTTCGAAGGATAGAGTGCTGCTGCTAGTTTGCATCACACGAAAAGGATATATTCTAGGTATTGCTCCCAGGGCCAAGTTTACGTTAACGTTAACATGAGCCGCCAGGATAGGGACCACAATACGTTGCGGTTCGCTCCTGAAAGATGCCTTAGTTACCCTCTAAGGGACATCTCATTGGTTGGTTTGGTATGACCAATGATCAATATCATATCTCGTTATTCGACTCATCCAGGCTTCAGTAGCCTGGTGAGGATGAAACAAAATTGTTTTATCGATGCCTTTTCCGGCATCGGTGGTACACTTGCAAGCGAGCAAAGGATGTCAAACCATTGCTTCAAGCTTGGACAGCCTTTGTACATAATGTACAGAACACAGGCCGTGGCGTCTGGCTTGAAAGCTTAAATTCTTTCCACGAACAGTATGAAAATGGACCTTAAAGGTGCACGCTGTAAGTTGCACCGTTCGTCGAGAGATGCAGGTATTTTCTTGCCTCTCGGGGGGGGACTCTTGCCCATGCTGCTTTAAGGGTGCTGGGCATGCCCTTAAGGAAGCATATTCCCTCAAAGATCTACATTGGAGGACTCGCATCTTTTACGAGATGCGTCAAGGGATTGAGAACCTCCAATCTTTTTACAAGCGCGGGAAGCGCTCGTTCTCCGATGTACCTTCTGTTGACGAAAATGGGTCTCGTCGAACTGCAAGAGGAGACCCCGAACATCTGTTGGAAATGAGGTTCACAACTATCATGCAAGGATGGATACCTTCGCCAACGAACGAGATAACTCGTTCGAACCCCCTTTGCCTCACGGTGGTTCAATAAACTTTCAACAAGAAAGCGCTTCCCACCACTTGATACCATCAATGGATGTTGAGGGGGAAATTAAAATATTCGGGCTCGTCAAACGAGGCGAATCCGATCTTTTTTGGGTAGGGTTGCGACACGAGGTGCGTCACCAGCAATGGCTGTATAATAAAATAAAACATTGCGTGTTATATATCGATCTGTTGAGGATCGATACAATTTCGACAACTATTTAACGATTGTTGGGATGGATTTCTAAGGAAATTTATCAGAAAAATTATAGCCTATCTTCTTGATCAGCTCTTGTAAGTCGTCGAGACAAGTTGATGACGAGCACTTATTGTTGCAACAGTGGCCTTATGCTCACTGTTATTTGCGCTGTGGGCTCAAAATCGGGCCGGCGCAAATGGGCATTAGCGACGACACTAAGTCGCCCTGAATTATATTTTCACGGAAAAGTTATGCTCCGCAAAAAATACCATCTCGCATGTCTTTGCGAGAGATGTGGACTGTTTACGGCCGTGGGCAAAGACGCATTGTCCTTTAAAAATGAGCGCTTTATCTCCCAAGAGATAGAGCTTAAGCAAAGCCAGTGCATATGTCATGCAAGGAGTTCCTTTTCAGGCACTGTGTAGTTGCGCTCAGTTGGTTGAAGCTGACGCGACTGATAGCAGACGACGCGCTCTGCGCCGTCTGTGTCATATTGCATTCATGCACAGCCAATTATAAAATCGCTGACGTCACAGACCACGAACGGGCATGGATTGATCTGCAATCGCCACGATGGGAGATTGCATCAAGCTTTGATTAATATTCGCAGAAGAACGCTGACAAACAGCGTTCGAGATCACCTTACATTTTTCTTCGACAAAGAAGAAAGATGTACTGTCATTTCGGCATAATTGCGTGAGTACTTGTGCAGGTACGTCGCTAAACCGAGGAACTTTCTACGTTTCTTTACATTGACTGGCGCAGACCAATCGACGATGGCCTTGATCGTTTTTAGATCCGAACGTACACCGCGTTTGCCCACGACAAACCCATTTGCTTGCAGCGAATATACACTTCTTGAGAATTGCATACAACTTGTTTACGCATACGTGTAAGAACATTTCGGACTTGGGTACGATGTACTTTAACATCCGACTTTCCGTTCATGGCTCTACTATGAACGAAGACGTCATCAAAATAGCTCGGTGGAAAATCCCACACCGATCTTACCGAATGGTTACGCATCTGTTAAATGTCGCAGGGGTATTACGAAGTCCCTGTGGCATGACTAGCCAGTCCCATAGCATACCGCTTGGGGTGCTTACTGCTGTGAACGAAATATCTTGTTCACGTGTAAGGTCCGATAAAATCCATCCATCAGATCCATTAATGAATTGATAGTACCTTTTGACATACGATCAGTGATTACGTCTTTTCGTGGTATCGGCATTTTAGCCGGTACAGTTGCAGCGTTCATTTTATTGAATGCATGCACCATCTGTCATCCTCCTGTTGCTTTACGCACACAGAAGGTCAGAGAGCTATTTGGGGAAGTTGATTACCTCACTGGCACGCTGCTAAGCGCTCGGCAAAGAATATGTCGATCGCTATTACTTGTTCACATTGCAATGGCCATTTTTCATGACACAGTATTTCGAGCCAGGGATTAGGTCGATCTCGTGTCGAGTGCCTTTATCCTCAGGCAACTCGCACGGTAATGATTCAAGAAAGACATTCTTAAATTCTATTAAATCTATATAGAGAGAGTTTTTCTTCAAAGGCTTCTAGGATTGGGACATAAAAAGTTCAATCCGAGTCTTCTCATCGAGGCCACTTTTGTCTATCGATAGGCTACTAAGATTCCGTTCGTTCTAAGGAAATACTATTGCCGACCGAATATCGGCCACGTACTTGTCATCTGTGACAAGTTCGCACATCTGCTTGACTTTGCCACTACGCAGATCATCACGCAAGAGACGTTTCGGTTCAAGCGTTGGCAATTGAGAAATCTCCGAAGTTAACTTCGGAGGCGCTAATATATCAAGTGTAAAAGCGCCTACACTTCATTCATTGTTCACTAAGACATTGATTATCTCAGTTTCCTCTTTGGAAATTATTTCTAAAGGTACCTGAGAACCTTTGACCACAGGTTTTCGGGGACTTAGTCCCACAAAAATTATTTGGGGGGGGGGGTATCCTCCCCAACTGCCTCTTGCTGTGGTTGCGCTACCACATCGAGATCCTCTGCGATCGACTCTCCAGTTGATCTAGGACTTTTGCACTGTCACTTAAAGACAGGCAATTCAAATTTTCTTGGATGTTGTTTTCGAGTAAGAAACCTTGTTTCGTCCCACTTAACTTATTCGAGTTGTCAAACTTCGACGCTGCCTGTGCTTGTGCACAGCCGTCGGATTATAACTCCACAGTGTGACGGGTATTCACGCTGAGGTCTTGTGCAGTCGTGCAAACGACTGAACCACAAGTGAGGCCATCGTCTCACTTGTAAAACATCCACACGCTTGTGGACGCTTTGATACGTTCATTAGCTGGCGATCTGATGAAGAAGAGACATGCATCGTCACGGCTTGATGCTGCCAGTTCATACATGGTTCGTTCTTATTGAGCCAAGGTAGTCCAAGGATGACATCAATATGTGATCCAATCTAGTACGATGAAATCATTAACGTATTGCTTACCCTTTAACGTGTATCTACACGTTTCTTAACCGTTACAAATGCACCTGTTGCTAGGCGCACTGTCATCCTTGTTAGAGGTGTATCGCGCTCATTTTTTTGACTTCTGGCAATTGGCAAGTAATGAAATTATTCGACGCCCTACAATCGACAAGGGACGTAAGTGGCAACTTACTTGAAACTCTTATTATCAGAATGATGTGGTTAACCTCATCCGCTGGGACAGTTACACACAATGTTTGTGTGTGAGGAGCAACTTTCGTCAAAGGCCTGCAAATTCTTTTGACGTTGTTGGATCAGTAGGGCTCTCCGCACCTACTGACCCCGACCGGTTTTCGACTATCCGCCTCGCCGTTGCAATTTCGCAAATCGTCGGATCCGCATCCTCCGCTGTTCCTAGCGAGAGGTCGATCGTTTTGCGAGGTGCTTTGAGGCACTGGCCGTGGGCACTACACTCATAGGCGTAGTGGCCCATTCTTGACAACGATTACATTTTCGTAACCGTTTGTAACTTGAAGAGCGAGGTTTCTCGCTCTCTACATACGAGAAATTCATGTGTTCTGAAGACCTCTGTTTTCTTGTCGTCTCGGTGGACGATATGCACCCGAGTGGACAAAAGCCTGTTCCAGACTAATGTCTTTTTGCATTGATAATACCGAAAAGAGGAAATAGACAAAAACGTACAAATTATTACCGTTATTAATTTTGACTAGAATAGTTCTAATAATACCAAATTATAGGAGATAATTATTGTTATTCCTCTTATAGGAAATAAAATTTATGTAACGGTACACACCGTTACATCGGTCGCCTTCTCTCATAGTAAAAAAACACACTTAAAACACAGCAATCCTTGCAGTAAAAGTTCATAAAATGACCGACTTCTGACTCGTAAAGATCAACAAGTGCTCTTCAATCGGAAATCGTTTGTTCGATTCCATGTATTTTTGACCAATCAAGCCACTCCTTCACCAACCTCGACCACGTCATAAACCTTTCGTGCACGCCTTCGGTATGAAGAAGTTGGTGATCAAGCCCTATCGCCAGAACATGGGCATGGACCCAGCGCGTGCCAAAGAAATCTGGGCATCACTACGTACGGCCATTTACGAGATTTTCTCGCATAACGCGAGCGTGCTTTCGTTTGAAGAACTTTATCGCAATTCATATAATCTCGTGCTTCACAAGCACGGCGACTTGCTCTACAACGGTGTCGTTGGCGTCATCACGGAACATTTGAACGAAGTTGCACAGATTGTATCTAGTGTCACGGATGAGATGCTACTTCGAGCGCTAAATGACCAGTGGGTCGACCACCAAGTCGTTATGACTATGGTCCGTGATATTCTCATGTACATGGATCGAACGTACGTGACGCAAAAGCGCAAGCTTCCAGTCTATGATAATGGTTTGTATCTCTTTCGAGACATTATTATCCGTCACAATAGCGTCCGTGAGCGCTTACGTGGTTGCCTGCTTGGAAGTATTGAGCGAGAACGTCACGGCGAGCTCGTGGATCGGGACCTTTTAAAGAACGTCCTTCGAATGCTCGTTGATCTTGGCGTACATTCCAACACAGTATACGAGATGGAATTTGAGAAAGGTTTTCTAGACACGACACTAGAGTTCTATCGAGCTGAAGCTCAAATGATGCTTGATGTTGCCACTTGTCCCGAATATTTGGAAAAAGCCGAACAACGATTAAATGAAGAAAGCGCACGGGTGTTGCAGTACTTGCATCCGTCGACGGAGCATAAATTAAAATCAATCGTAGAGACTCAATTGATTAAGAATCAAGCCCAAGCTTTGGTAGAAATGGAGGCATCGGGGTGTAATGCGCTCTTTCGAGATCATAAAACGCAAGCTTTACGTCGAATGTACGCATTATTTCGACGTGTACCGAGTACATTGCCAAGAATGAGTGAGTGTTTATTGCAGTATGTTATTAGTGAGGGAAATGAGTTTGTCAAGACACAATCGTGTGCTGACACGGCGTTGGATGCGTCTCAATTTGTGGACAAATTATTAACGTTGCGTGAAACACTCTTGAATTTCTTGTCGAATTGTTTCTTGGAGGATACGCAATTTTATAAATCCATGAAGCAAGGATTTGAGGCCTTTATGAATACCAATACAATCTGTGCGGGGTATTTAGCCCATTATCTCGATGAATTACTTCGATCCAAGAATCGATTTCAAGAAGAAATGGATACTCGTGTCACTCAAATCATTGCGCTGTTTCGGTACTTGCAAGATAAAGACGTGTTTGAAGAATTTTATAAAGTTTTACTGGCCAAACGCCTTTTAAACAGTCGTGGCACATCGGACGAGGCCGAAAAACTCGTGATTTCAAAGCTGAAAGCCGAGTGTGGGTATCAATTCACGTCGAAACTCGAAGGAATGTTTAAGGATATGAATATTTCGAAAGACCTGATGGAATTGTTTAAAAAGGCAGGAAATACTGACCGAAGTACCGGTCTTGAAATTGATCTACCGGTACCTCCCATGGTCTTGTCCGTTCATGTGCTGACAAGTGGTTTCTGGCCCACAGAGATGGCTCCTACATGTGCGCTTCCACTTGAATTGATTCAATTGACTCGAACCTTTGAAGCGTTCTATTACACGCGACATAATGGGCGCAAATTGGCGTGGATGGCCAATATGGGGACCGTCGACCTTCGTGCAACCTTCGCTTCACCTTCAGACAACGCTCTTCATCGTCATGAACTGAATGTATCGACGTATCAAGCCGTGATTTTAATGCTTTTTAACTCGCGGTCTAAATGGCGTTTTAACGACCTATTGGATGTCACGAGAATTCACGTAAACGATCTAAAACGACATCTCATTTCTCTCTGTACGCCAAAGTATAAGATTTTAATCAAAAGCTCGAAAGGGAAGCGTATTGATGAAGCGAGTGATTCGTTCATTGTGAATGACTTGTACAAGTCTAAGTTACGGCGTATACGGATCCCGCTTGTATCGCAGAAAGAAACGTCCTTGTTGCCAGTGGTGACGTTGCATGCCACGAAGGAAGGGCTGCCACCTACGGTCGCAGAAGATCGGAAACACCTCATTGAGGCCGCGATTGTGCGAATTATGAAGACACGGAAGCAAATGCCACACAATCAGCTTATTGCCGAAGTAACGCGCCAGATGGTCGGTCGCTTCACGCCAACGCCTCAGCTCATTAAGCTACGCATTGAAAGTCTCATTGAGCGCGAGTACCTCCAACGTAGCGTTACGGATCGACGTATGTACAATTATTTAGCTTGAGAAGGACAAGACGAATTTGCTAGGTCCGATTTCTTAAAATTTCAGAAAAGGCTTGATATTTTAGTATTCTGTGGTGGGCACTGTAAGAATGAATAATCCGTGGTAATGAAAGCCTAAGCAAGTTTTATAATAAACTAAGCGACAACCATTAAATCATACAATTGACCAAAGCCTGATTCAACGACAAAGTATCGGTCCAGTACGACTGAGAACGTGCTTTCGATCTTATGGATTCAAACTAGAGTAGCATTCCCGTGACTGGCAGGCTCTTTACGAGACAACAAGTCATTAACAGATGCTACAGCTTGGTGTTATGGCAATGCGTCCAACGAATATGTACAACTTGCCACTTATCCCATGGAGGCAGCAGATACGGCAGACTTTTCGACAGAGTGAGGCCGTGGCGGAAAGCCAAGCTTCCTTCACAATCGTCCCATCACAATTTAAAAAGTCAAATTTGAAATATTTTTGGCTGTAGCCAGCTGGAATTCCCTTGCTCAAGGTCGGACGATAGTAATGAAAAACCTATGTAGTTATATCGCATATGGCCTAAGTTCAGAGCATTCACAGCCTAGGCGTTGTCATTTAGCTAAACTAATCTTTGATGACGAGTATTACAGTACTGCGACTTAAGATTATTGACTTAAGGAAGAGAGCGGGAAAAGAGTCGGGTGAATATTCATAAGCTCGTCACTACTTTGACTGCTGCACATATGCGAAGACACGCGCTACAAGGGTGTCCAATCACCCACCACGCACGATAAAAGTCGATCGTACAGACAGGTGCACTCGTTCCTCTCCGATGATTGTATCCATTGCCTTAACGTAGACTTACAAAATCAAAAGTACGGTTGGCATCATCCTTGCGAATAATAAGTCCCAATTCCCAGCCATTACCAAGGTCATAAAAAGTACCAAAGTCTCCTTTTCTTTAAAGTATTACGTGACCTTTTATGAGCACAAATACTGCCCATATCCAGATGGGGAAGAGTCATCCCTTCCGTATACGTCATTACTGGCCACAGCCTTCAATAAATCTAATTCCTTCGATTTTGATTGCTCATACAAATGCCAAGACCCGACCTGTCTGCGATTCCATAAAAATGAGTGCACAATGTCTTCCGGCTCTTGAGATGAAAGATATACGGTTTGTATACAAGCATATATTAATCAAGTCATGTGGTCCATATCGTATGTCTATCAATTTCTCAGTGTATTATGGACCCCAAGACTCACCTGACCATCCACACGGACGACCACGCCGAGCCGCAGCCTTCGCGCAACTCGGAGACGCAATATATCAAAATTGAGACGCCCATTCAAGAGTATTCGTGTTCAGCTACGTTTCATCCGGACACACCAAGAGGACGAAGATCGCCCTACTGTCGGAGTCAAACAGCCGAGACGTCCGACACGGAAGTTCAGCATTCGATACATTCCACGAGCAAGCACGGATCTCTAGAACACAACTTACCGCTTCGATTGCGCAAAAACACGGACGCGGATCAAAGCAGCAAAGGCGATACAACAGAACACACGACGCGCATGAGTTCCATCGAATTTCGTGGGGTGTCAAAGTTACCCAAACGATACCTTACTGGGCAATTTCAGAGTAATTCGTACTTTGCAAGAAAGTTACTCCGATTGTCCCACTTCATTGTCCTGGGTGATTTAATTGCACTGGGTTTTTTCTATTTTTACAAATTCGAAGACGAAATCGGAAGTCGAGAGAGCACGTTATACATTGGTTCGCCGTTAACAGTTTTATTCTCAAGTACGGCACCCAATTGTTCCAAATCCTTAGCACTCGCAGCATTAGTGTATCATTTGTTCCCGGCAGTGTTGATTCTAGGCCTCCCAGCGTCTGGATGGCGACTATTTGAACCGTTTCGACGAGAAGAGCGTATTGATGAAGGTGGTCGCTTGCAAAAGGTCAAACGAACAATCTGTCTTCAAATCTGTGAGCTTGTGAGTGTCGGTATGTTTGTCTACGAAGCTCTTGTATTTGGTTTTTTTATCTACTACGTCGCCAGTGGCAAACTCTTTCAAGCATGCGATTTTAATGCCCTCGCGTTTCTCTTTTGTAGCGGGGCTGTCGTAATGTTTTACCTCCTGTTCGTTCTCATGCGTGCATTTGCGCGTTTTCGAGAACATATTAAAATGCAATTAGGCGCTTTTAAAGAAAGTGATCAAACTGGCGACGTGAAAGCGCATATGTTGCGTGCCAAGATGAAACGAAAGAAAAAACATCACGAAAAAAGGGGGTCTTCTCTCGAGTCAACACGCTCGAAAATGGCACGATCCACGATTATCACGGACGTCCGGAAGCGGTTGTTTCGAGGCGCTCAATTAGGTGATTTAAAGCTCCTTCGTCGTTCCATTCGAATGGCGAAAACTCACCTTGGTGACGCATTTGCGTATGAATTGTATTCCGATCCCGTGATGGTATTTGGGATCTTTGGATTGGCAACGAAAAACCCCATGCACGTGGCAGCGTATCAAGGAAATATTGCAGCCATGGAATTACTCGTTCATGCGCACTTTCAAGTCAATGCATTGGATAAAGTCTCCCGAGTGCGTTTTAGTACCGGGGACCTCTTTTGGTACTTGGCAAGTTTCTTGATCCCAAAACCCGTCGTCCCAGCGGATGAACTGTGTTGTTCTGTGTTTAAAACGACCCTTGTGACACCACTTCATTGTGCCGTGAGTACGGGTCGTTTGGCGGCAGTCCAGTGGCTCATTGCCCATGGCGCGAACGTGAATCTCTGTTCCAAGTCGTCGCATCGATGTGAAAGTCGTTTACCGCCTCTTTTTGTGGCCGATCATCCAGACATTGTACACGAATTGCTTCGAGCACGAGCGAATCATCTTGCAATTCCAGATCCTGGCCATATGAATACAATCACCGTGCTGCAATTGGCGTATTTACGTGGAAACTATGCGGTTGCTCAAGTGCTCGAAGACTGGGGTGGTGACGTGGCGTTGACGCCACTCCACGCTGCCGCGGCAATGAATAACGTGGCATTGATTCGCACGTTATTACGGAAAAACGTGCATCCGGACGTCTTGGGCGAGTTGGGGTACGTGGGTCTAAATAAACGTACGCCATTGCATTGGGCTGCCGTAACTGGCGCGGTGGAGGCCCTCGAGATTCTCCTTGCTGCAAAAGCAAATGCGAATTTTCAAGATGCACACGGACGTACCGCTTTGCATTGGGCTGCGCGTGTGAATCGCGTTGATAGCGTGCACGTGCTGTTAGCTCACGGTGCGGATCCAACGATTGTAGATGCGAGTGATATGACGCCGATTTTGTGTGCTGCTTGTGCCGGCGGCACGAGTGTCGAGATGTTTAAAGCTCTGGTGGAAAGTGGAGGTGATATTAATCACCACGTTGGATTAACTGGTGACACGGCGTTGCATTTCGCCGTGAAACGCGACGACCAGGAAACGGCATTGGCGTTATTGAGTATGGGAGGCGACATTATGCGGACAAATGGCAAGGGATTTCGACCTATTGACTGTACGACGTCCACGCGGTTACAATTTGAGATTAAACGCGCCGCAGGGACACGGGATGTTATGATTAGTTATACACACTCGCATCTTGAATTTGCATTGAAAGTACGGAAATCCCTTGAAGAGGCCCATATTACCGTATGGCTGGATTTAATGGATCCAAGTGGCATTGGAGGTGGCTCCGTATGGCGAGAAGAGATTGCACGAGGGATTACGAATGCTGCGGTGGTGCTTTGTATTCTTACGGAAGACTATGCACTGTCGGAATGGTGTTTAAAAGAATTGGCTTTGGCCAAACAAGTAGGAACGCCAATTTTAGCCATTTCGACGGAACAGGCGAGTATTTCGGAAGAAGTGCAAGTGTATTTGTATACGCGACAGCTTGTCCCGTTTGAAAGTGCTATTGTGCGTATCAATCATGTGGATGCCAATAACGTGGTGTATGAATACGATGAAGACGCGTATCGTACTCAATTGCGCATGCTGTTAGATGGAATGCGCGATGAAATTGAAAAACGCAAAGAGGAGAGTATTCAGCGCAATATTCGACGTGCCGAGACAAAGCCATTGACGTGTTCTAATCCTGGAGCGAAGGGGAATCCAAGTCGACGTCTTCATTGCGGAATGTCTGGTATTAGCACGTATGGAATGGATTCAATGCGATTTGATGAGCACATGCTGACAGGATCAGCGTATGATACCATGAATGACCACTTGTCGGACTCGCATAGCTCGTTCGTTCATGAATACGATGAAGAGTTGATGATGCCATCGATGTTGTATCATCATCATCATCGTCAAAAGGCTTCGCGTTCGATGGGGTTACAAGGCGTATTGTCTGCTGGAAAACAACGTCATTTTGACCACGTAAAGACGAATGGGAGCATTGAAAGCAGTGCGAGTAGCTCTGTGGATGATACTGGCGTTTCGGATAGTATTGTACTTGACACGGGGGGCTACTACTTTTATCGAGCAATGAATAAAGACGTTGCGAAGCGTGGAGGTCGGAGGGATCGTATTGTTGAGATTGATTCAACGAGTCTCGACACGCGTGGTGGGAATGAAAGTATTGTGGAAACGCTTGACGATTTAAACAAAGCGACTGCGAGTGGCGAAGAGTTTGTGTTTATTTGTCATGGAGACTACCATCAACGATTTGTTCAGAAATTATGCGCTCAATTGTGCCGCGAAGGAGGGTTACGGTGTTACGTTGACCGAAAGCCTCTGAAAGAGACATCTTTTGGTACCGAGGATCACGAGGAAGCGCACGAGAGGAAGAAGTCTACAATTCCGATGAAAGAAGATTTGTCGGTTCGTATTCATCAAGCGAAAGAAGCGGTTCTCAAGTGCTCGGTGTTTGTAATTCTTCTTTCAGAAAAGACTCTTGCAAGTGAATTGGTGAAAGATCAATTGGCCTTTGCCGAAGATAAAGGGAAGAAAATCTTGCCTATTGTGGTTAATCGCATGGAGTTGAGTCTTGAGGTGAAATACAGTCTCGCACGGAGTGAATTTTTTCATTTTTTTACAAAAGGTGATATGATGGGCTTTCGTCAGTCATTACGTCACTTGCTTGATGCGCTTCGAGAAGAAGTCTCTAGTCTTCGGATCAAAGCGCGACCTCCTAAAGAGAGTCAAGTCTATGGGAGGTTTGGAGAAGTACGACCAAGCGCCATGTCGGCTCGACATTCCTTTTATCCATTGTATCCCACAGAGCGAAGCGTACGAAGACACGTTGGCCATTCGTCAAGTATCTATGCGAGTTCACATAGTGATATAGCGAACTTTGGAGTACCCCCACTACGGCTTTCGCAGACATTTGCTGTCACGAGTGGACGGACGCGCAATAAAGCGTTGGATTTGAGTCTATCGCACTCGATGATTGGCAATTTTTCAACGTTTGGACGAATTACGGACGAGTTTGATGAAGATGATGAAAGGTTGACGTATGGAGGACTGGAAGATGAGGACTTTGATACGGATGAAGAGATTGATGTTTATGGAACTAACAAGGTGGATGTGGTGCATGAAGAAGCACTTCGAGTTGCGCAGGCCAAGCACAAGCAGCTAAAGAGAGGCGCTCTTTCGAGTGATAGCACTCATAGCACGCACCAAGGAGCGTCGGATTCGTCAATTACGATACTGGAGCTGACTGGATCGAGTGATTCCATTAATATTAGCTTTGACGTGATGCCGAATGAAAACGTTTTTATAAAAAGGTAAATGAACAATGTTTATTGTCAGTGTATTGTGCTTGGGTTTAGAAAGGATCGGCACATTGAGTTTTAAACTCGAGAAGTTATCTTTTTCTTGCTAAAGTTCCCTTTAATAATTAGTATATGTATTATAAAGGGTCAGTCATGCGTGCGATTTGCGACACGTCTGTGACACGTGACCTTCGTGTTGGAATGTATGCTTTTAAGGTTACACGAATGTGTAGCTGCTAAATGGTTTCACAAGTTTGGAAACCTACTGAGCTTGTGATGGGAGCACAAGTTAGTTAGCTTTGCTCAACGTTTGCTTCCGTCACAATTCAGAAGTTTTACAAAATGAAAGAAACCAAATCCACAGCTACACATTCGTGAAACGTTAACGGGATACATTCCGACACGGAAGACATTCGACATCTTTGCTTTTTTACCAATAGGCCAAAGGAGACTGTGTAGTCGCACGGCCGTTTGTTTCTTTCTATAAATGTCTCGACTGATTGCGGGCGAATGTTTGCTGCGAGTCTGAGGTTGTCTTACTTTTTTTGTCGAATGCGTATTGCTTCATATCTTTTTCATCGAAGGCTAAGTTCTTCAAGAAATTTTGGATCCTCTCCAATACTTGTCTTCTTGTAACGTATTGATTGGCAACTTCATTTGCCACCATATGTACTAAGCCCCTGTAACACCTTCAAAAGAGAGTGACGCGCTAGGAGACCCGGAGTCATGATGTATAAGCAGGTCTTGTTGATCATAGTCGTAGCGACGTGCAGCAGTTGAAGAGCATATGCAGCTCACGAGTTTGTTTAAGTAAATAAAAAGTTTACGACCTTACATTTTGTTAGATAAAACTTCAACCCGTCCATTTCTCGAGTTAATAATCCAGCTTCAAAGCCAATATTTGACAAGCATCAAAATGGACATCCATGTAATAACTTCGGATTCGTAGTATTAAGAAATCTTTCAAATTGGACTACAAATTAGCTGGCAGGCCTTCTAAGCACACAAATACTCAATGGCTGTTTTTAAAAAGGTTGATTGGGCACGCATTTAATTCCACTACATGCATGAGGACTGACGTGCTCTAGCTCGAAGTCAACTTTTGACCCACTGAGTATTAGCCTCTATAGAACATTTAACGTTTCTTTTTTCAAGCGACAAGTTGCCAATTAAAATACCTCAGTTAAAATGGACGAGTATATATAGACAGAAAAACATGGCGTAAGTGTTGAAAACTAAAGATGGCCAAGTCTCACCAATATGTAATTGTCCTCGCTCTAAGTATGTGCAAGAGGTTCAAAACGCTTATCATTTCAACGTGAACAGTCGATAGTTCGACAAAATCAGCGTGAGGATTTACCGACGCGGCGCCATTCGATGCCAAAAAATGCGGACGCATCAAAATGTGGGTCTTCGACGTTCACGTCACCCAGTCTTTCCATAACCCGCCGATACTTCAGCACCTTCCGCGCCAATTGCGCGTTTGCAGACTTGGCCTCGGGGTCTTGCTGGACAACTTTAAGCAGGCGCTGCACATTGCTGCACACTCGATCTTTAGCATCTTCATCGTCGTAAATGAGCCGAAGGCGGCTTGGTGATGCGTTCAAGGGGGGCAATTCCGTGGTCTGCAGACGTTGTGGGAAGTGGTTGGTATCATTGCAATCGCTTGACGCAGGAACGCCATTCCAGGACGTCCTCCCACATTGATCATCTTCCTGAGAGCACGTGACGCTAAGATTGCGATGTACTAGACTAGAGTCTTTAAAAGCATTTGTCCAGAGGTAGGTAACCGGATGAGCGACAGTAGACTCGAACAAAGCTTGTTTACGTTGCATTGTTGTTTCGCTATAAGATTTGTCAAAGTATGTGCTTGTGTTGTGGTCGGCAAAAAGTCGAATGGGTTGAACGCGCTTCGTGCTGCTCTACCATGTTCCAACTCACTTGCACATCGGTCATGCCAAGGCAAGCTAAGAAGTGATTCCACACAAGCGACGGGTCCGTGAGGAGCACGACAATAGGACAGACGTTACTTACAAGAATGGTTGTCATAGCACTTTAGTCGTACGTGATGACTGCCAATAGGTAAGACTTCAAGCGTAGCAATTAATTATGTCAAGGATGACTTTCTTGCACAAAATGTGATTACGAGCATCAGCCGTTTCGAGCAAAGATCACCATTTACAGGATTCCATTGGGTTCTTAGCAGCCTTAAAGGAATATGACCAAGGTGTTCGTATCGTCAACTGCCAATAGTGGGGGCCAAGCACCAAAAAAGCGATTGATGAGCTAAAATTCTCAATGTGGTTAAAATGCTCTTGTATGTTATAACGAAGACGACTTGACATGGATCCATGTCGCGGAACGGCAGTGTAAAGTACATGTTTCTGCGACAAGGAGGGTGCGTGCGAAGTAGCCAGCGGTTACAGGACCAGCATCTGCATCACGAATTAATGTCCGCTAAAAGATTGCTATCGTTTTGGAACCTAATATTTCAGCAATTGAAACAGCCAGCCATGTCACGTGTCCGGAACAAGGCGCATAGTCCACTAAATGAGTCCAGACAAATGCCTTTGCCCCGCTGAATCGTTTGTACCCGCCAATCGTCGCGACGTTAAAGCATTGTAATCAAATTTCTTAGATGAGGTCGTGCTAATTTCTCGTACACTTCTGACTACGTGCGACCGCTTTGCACATTTAAAGACATTGGCGAAAGCGCTATTTTGCTAGATCAAAGGAAGTACGGACCAACGTTCCCGTCATCACAACTCTCTTTTACGATATTGACGACGAGTCACGATATGTCACACATAGCTTTAAAATTGCAGAGACCTTTCTAACAACAAGTCTACCAAAAGTGGTACCCGAAATGCTGCTTGGCGATTCAAATGACAAAGTAGGAGCATACTAGAGGCAGCCTCTCTGACGCAAACACCAAGTGATGTTCGTTGCAACACGATTGTCGTCGTTCATTACTGTTTCGGAACTTTGCGAATACTCTCGTTCACGCCTTCGATCTGACGCCATCACTGGACCGCACTTTCAATAGCGATCCTGTATCGATTTTCCAACACATCCAGGTTTTGGCCGAGATGGATCAAGACAGCGTTTGATGGCTACAATCGAGTTGCGGTCACTTTGTCGCAGCAATCGCTTATTCCTAATTCTCATCGAGAGACCTAAACTCCTCTTTTGCACAAGTGCTTTAATTATCAACCGTTTATACTATCATCTACTATTGTCACGTCCTACGTACTGTGTCCTTGATGTCTAATAAAATATCGCCGTCACATTTATACCAACCTACATCTTGATATACACCCCCTTCACCTCTTTCTCCAAAATCGAACGTCCTTTCAAAGAAATTGTCGATTTAGTCCGGATCAAATCCATTCACTTTTGGGCATTTGAGTGCTCCCAGTCTTCACGCCTAGAAACAGCGGCTTGGACGATCCTCCGACCTCTGATTGTCGCTCAGGATGTAGAGCGTAATCCAATGCGCTAATCGCTTCGGCGTAGAGCTGCGTGGCTTGACTCATGCGTCGATTCACTTCCTCCGAGTACTCGTGTCGCTGAGTCTCGTGGGCCAAAATCTCATCTTCCCGCTCTTGCTTCTCTTCGGCAGCACTGCGGCGTCGCAAACACGTACTGGAGCCCATAGACGACGCCGGATTACTACTCACGCTCTCGCGTTGAACATCTTCGGGGCCGTCAATAACGTGGCCATCTTCGTCCTCGTCCGATAACGATTTCTCTTCCAATTCGTGTTCTTCTCTCACGACTTCGCCATCCATTCGCTTCTGAACGCGCTGTAAGGTCTCGGCAGACTGCCGCTTCATCTCTTGCAGCTGTAAGCGCAAGTAGCTCTTCTGACGCATGGGCTTGGGGTTTCCAAGCTCCTCCCGTCGCGCAGCATTGGCTTGTTGCTGGTTCGTGACGGCACTGAGCTTCCCCACGGGTCGACGCCGTAAATTCTGTGCCGTTTCCTCATCGTGTTCGCGCAAGAGCTTGCCTTTGCTCGTGAATTTGCTCACAAACCACGACCCGAGTTTGCTATGGGCCTGTTGCTTCTGACGCCCCACCCGTTTGTGCCATGCGCTCGGGGCGCTGCTAGGCATCGAGGTATTCATGAAAGCTGCCCGAGAAGCGGGTCGTAGAGTGGCACTTTTGCGTTCTGAGCGTAAACCGCAAGCCGTTCTCGTGTAGCCGGAACGTCAGAATTTCAGTGCTATACGTCAAGCTTATCCATACTACTATTTGGCACGAAATACTGCAGATAAGTGCGAGAATTCAAGGGCTCTTCGTCAGGAGAATCCCAAGTATGGCTTTCTACAGGAAATGACGTAAACGGGGCAGTGTGGGGCTGGAAGATACATTTGCTGGCGTGCTCTCGACGCCGAAGAAAATCCACGAATCGTCCGGTCAGAACGAAGCAGGTTTCTTGTAGTCTAGTGGTAGTTTAGGACGTATGGGTCGATTGGAGGGGGGCAAGGTAGGAGTTTGACGGACTCGAAAGTCGTTGCTGTCGAAGCGCACGTCGCGAAAGAAATAGCGACGCGAGGGAAGACGCAAGGGAGGGATGTGCGGAACATGCGCGCAAGGATCCAAAGGGTTGGAGGATCATTACAGCTGTCGATATATATAAAAGAGGCCAAGGCGGAAGGGTGTATTTCTGCTGTTGTATTGTCACTTAAACCTGCAGTCGCAACCATTTTCATGTTAAATCAAAGCAAACAAAATAACTTGCCACAAATAGGTCGACAAAAAGTTTTATATTCATGTGATTTTCGTAGTGATGTTCGTGACAAATGATAGGCCGTACGAGCATGTCTAGTAAAGAGTTTTCAGCTAAATCACAAAAGGCGTTCCAGCCGTCATCCCAGTAATGTTGTTTTTATACTGGCGCTATCGCGATGAAACAGCCTGCTTCTCTATTCTTTGCTCGCTCTATTCGCATGCACAACGATTACTACGCATTCTCGTGCGTGAAATTCGACAGACGTCGAGACAATAAATATCCTTATATAGTGAGACGGCTAAATGGGACGACTCAAGTGACACAGCTACAGAGATCGTGAATACGATGCGTCAGCCTACAAACGACGACAGCACAAGACTTATTACATACAGTCCGATTGTTGTAGCTTCTGGCTTGTGAGTTCCTGCTTTAAAATGCGAACAGCTGCCATTGTTTTCAGGTGTATTATCGCAAATGTTAACTCAATTTTTAAAACAGCTCTCAGTACAAAAACACTTTAGGTCTTAAATTAAAATAATGTTCTGAAGATCAAGTAGCACAGCAAGCTTCTATCATCATAAATACTATTTGGGATATTGAACGACTGACTTAATTTTGCCACATTTGGCGCAGTGATACATTTTAAAACACGCTTTTAAGAAATACACCTCACCGAATATGGCGCCAAGGCAGTGAACACGTCGATGCACGGTGCTAATTCAATCGTCCAGTACGTACCTTGAGTTTATCTGGTCGAAAAAGCGGAAATGTTGAGATTTTTGGTACGCAGCTGGTTAGATTGCCGTTTCGACCTCATCGTACTGAGTTCAACTTGAATTACAGCATCTAAAAAGCGTGCTTAAACGCCACGGCGATCATTCTTCAGATTATCATCTGGCATTCGGGCATTCTGAGACTGTTCAAGACACAATAGAGTTTCGTCATTACCAAATGCTTGGTAAAGTGTGCTCTTTAATCCATCTCAAGATGAAGAAAACGACGATCAGAGCTTAACTAAAGGCGAACACGACGAAGCGCTACGTGCAGCAAGAGGACCCCTTTAGGAATCCTTTGCGTAATTTTGAAATAGAGCTTGCTTAAAGTATTGGTTCGACAGACTGCTCCTATAAAAACGCAGCATCGTCACGCTTGCGAGAATTTAAAGCTCAGTGGTCTCAAAAGATCTTCGAACGGCCACACGGTGTGAACTATCTGAAGTTTTATCAGACATCGTATGTATTTACGCGTTAGACCTTACACAAATCGATTTTGCGCCACAATAAGCTCGAAGGCATGCACTATGTATGGTCGGCAAGGTGATGATAGAAACGTTTTAAGAAAATCGTACTCCTATACAGTGCTTTAAAGTTGGTGTCATTCATCAACTAGATATTGCTCACAACTGAGAAAGATGGCATTTTACTTTTCTAAGATATAGCCCCGGCAACATCAAATGGAGATAGCCATCCATTCACCGTTCAGCTGTTCTTACACCATTTTTGATCGATAAGATGGATTCGACATGCGACTTGCTAGATTAAATACCGCTCCAGCGAACTTAAGAAATTTAAAAGTACCTCGCTTTGCTACTAGAATTACGCTCAGCTTCGAAGTGTAAATTTTCGGAGACGATATGGAATGGGAAACTTGCTATCGTGTTTAGAAAATTGTGCTTGTTGAAGTAGTTCAGAAAGTTAAAAGAGATCCTGGATTCGTGAGCCTTATTCGTGGATATGAAACTAATCCGTGTAGGTAACACACTCTGACATCATAACTTTCAAATCGAGATTCAATGCTGATAAATTCTCCTTAAACGGCCTGTTGCAGAAATAATCGAAGTTGTTACAGAGGGATAATGAAATTCTGAAACATCAAAGCAATAGCTACTGCAACAACAGCAAAGTTGTGCGATGCTTGGTAAGTGATACTTATTATGTATTCTCCATATCGTTAATGATGCTGAGACTGGATCTTTGTGATGGGAGCACCCGTACGACATCGCCAGCAAGAAGTCAGAACTGATTCCAAAAAACTGTCATGAATGCTACGAACTCACAATTACAGCATTGATTGAATTATAAAGAGCTCTTACATGTTTCGGTATGGCCGCAGTCAAGCAACGAGGCAGCGTACTTGTATGCTTCGAGTTCTCTATCTAAATGACAAATGACAAGTTCCTTTTGAACAGGCTCAGTTTGATGCCATGAAGCGCGCAAAGCCAGTTTACGTTAGAGAAAGAGCGAGTGTTGCTAGGTAATGATCATTTGTGGTGACTTTTAACGACTTGTAGACATGGAGCTTTTGTAGGAGGAATTAGAGGCAAGCTTCAAGCACCTGATCGATCCATGCTCTCGATTTTCAAAGTTAATACTACAAGGCATTTAAAAAAAATTCAGTAAACATCCTTAGCCAATTTTGTATCAAATATTCTCAAGAAACTATTCATAAAGCGACACTTATTCGTGGCGCTAATACGAATGTTTTGTTTGACGCTTTTATATTATTGACACGACTAAATGTAATTTTGGACGTGTCAATGATACATAATCGTCTATTCTGCATGTAAGATATTTTCCTCAATTCTTTACTAACTCACATACTAAACTTAAGTAAAACCTGCTTGCCAAATCAACTGTTTAGTTAGAGCATCCGTACCGTATTGAACATTCACAAGGTCACGGCCACATTCCAAACGCTCTCACGGACGGAAAGCCAGTGTTCGAACGAAAAAGAGTCACGGACATGAGCTCTTCATCATGACGCAATCGGTTCAGTAAAACTTGGATTTGCTCACGTGCATCCGTTATGGAAGAGAGCGAGTCAAACCACACAAAAAGTCGATAGTCCGCACTGCACATGCCAAAAAACAACCCAGTGTCGCTACGTTCGTACACCATACGCGCAGCTGTCGTTTCTTGCAATGTTGCTAATCGTTTGCCAAACCGTTGACACTCACGAGCTGGACCGTCCTTTGGGGCTGGAAACATGAGATGCTGAAGTTTGGCGTATTGATTCAGCAATTGCACACGTGTTTCAAAATCTTTGCCATCAAAGGGAAACGTCAGCTCCGGCTCGGCACATTCTCCAGTGAGTTCATTCTTGTAAATAAAATGATGCAAAAGCGGTAAATCAAAATGAAGTTGCCACTCCGAGTGGTGCTTCACGGACGCAATAATTGCTTCCAAAGCACCACATTCTTCGAGACGACGAGCAATTGTCTTTTTTTTCGCTTGAAAAAACGGAAATTCGTCGAGCGATTGCTCGCTACTGAACAGCAGCAAGCATACGTCATTGGTCAAAAAGACCACGTACGCATGTAAGAAACCACTACCATACAATACAATATATACCCATTTTCAATATATGCAACGGCAAGCTGTACCTATTTGTGCTTTAAAACGTACCTTGAATTGAAATTTGGGAAGCAAATTGGTACCCAGGTCTCACTTTTGACGAGTGATGGGGTATGGTAGACAAAATTGATCAGCAATAATACATCTACATATAGCTCGTATAAGTACTCAACGTCGTTCTTCCAGACTTACTTACTTACCATCGACAAGCATCTCAAAGTGTTTCTTGTGCGATTGAGTAATCGCCACGACTTTTTGCTCGGCGATTAAAAGGCCACCAATCATGGCCGACGATTCGTCAAACTCCAAGGCCCGCGTGACTTCCCGTCGTATCTCGGGTTTAAGCCGAACAAAGGGCACACCCCAGTCTTTAAACCGAAAAGGTGCTGTGGACGCCCATAGCTCTGTTAAATATTTTGTGACGCGCTCAGTACCATTGAGAAGCTCACGAAGATCGTAGCCTGGCTGTCGGCGCAACACATTTAGTCCTCGATCACTTAATACAAATAGAATTTGATTCTGAAGCAGCTGCACGAGATGCTTTAAACAATGCGAGGCTACGTTTGGTATATCCTGCGTGTCTTCTTTTACGATTGCAGCGAATGTTAGA
This sequence comes from Bremia lactucae, assembly GCF_004359215.1. Classification (NCBI taxonomy): domain Eukaryota; phylum Oomycota; class Peronosporomycetes; order Peronosporales; family Peronosporaceae; genus Bremia; species Bremia lactucae. Next base: position 3,674,893 of record NC_090614.1, on the reverse strand, counting down.
CACTCGGAGCTTTGAAAGACACAGCGACAGCCCGCGGTGACTAGCTCCAGCAGCTCTTCGTGTTGCGTACAGGACACAAAAGACAAGAGACCCTGAAGCGAGCTTGTAAACGAGCTCGAGGATGAGTCGTCGTCATCAAGTGAGCTGTTTGGATCCGGAGTAAACACTCTGTGTCGCAGGATTGGCTTGCCCGACGTGGAGCAGACGACTACGTCCAACTCCATTATTGCTCAAGTACATTTTTTGTCTCACTTTTTTGGTGTGTTTGTATGCACCACATATTTCACACTAAACTTGAATTCTTAATTATTAACGGTTGCATTAAAATTGATATTGCCCTGATAGAGATTTAAAAGGAAAAGAAAATTACTATAAGAATTATTATGATTTCGATTATTGGACTGCCACCAATTGCAGGATTTATCAATAAAAACTTCCTATACAATAAATGCATGAAAAATGGATGGGAATTAGGTAGAGTTAATACTGCACGCCAATTTCCGTTGTCGATAAAAAGCCATACCCTGGCGAAACATTAAGCTCAGAGTCGAAAGTTGCTCGATCATGCAATATGCGTGGACCGACAGAAACGGAACGCTTGTAATGGACACATTGATTGGAGAACCGTTGTAGTGGTACATATACTTTATGGGTAAAATACCCTTCTATTTTAATTAAAGTAGTTAATTCCTAAAATCCCACTTATTATGGGTAACAAATGTGGTCGTCGCAACAAAGCCTAGTTAAAATGATCCTAAGCAAAACAAGGAAGTTCGGGTTTGGCTAGATTGGTTTTTTAAGATTTTAAACAAGATCTTTGAAAATCACGGGTCTTGCTGATCGCAGTAGTCAACATTTTTCTAAAAGTCAAAGTCCTGCCATTATGCAACGAACCCTCTTTTAAGCAATTTTTTTTTTTACGCACGAACATGCGTTTCGAGTTTGGTGCTGACAAAATTGAAACCACTAGGCCGAATGGGAAACGCTTCTCGATAAAAGCGAATAAAAATTAAACGATGGCTACGCAGTAAATGACATACAGTAACAGTAGATGTAGCGGCGATTTGAGATGCCAAAACCTGACAATTTTGATATGAAAGGTGCGAAGGATCAATGACTACGCCATTACCTGTAAGAAATGTTTGCAGGAACAATGCAGTTGCAAAACATGTGCTTCGCCCAACATATTAAGAGTCGTGACAGGATCGATGCAGGTTATGGGAATCATTCAACGTGATGATGTGGTTACTAGGTGACATCAAGTTAGATTATGCACAGCGCCTCGGCGACAATGCTTTGAAAACCTTAAGATCTTTTGCTGGATTGTCATGGTTGCATGTAATTGCATCGTTTTGTCCTCCTCACGAAAACGCAACGTCGCTTGCTGCCCGTTAAAAGGATATCTCGACGCAAAAATTCGCATTGTCTTCCACGTTGTGGTGACAATCCATCGTCTGGTGCTCATTTGTTACAGTTTTCGTTATCGCTTTCTAAGGGGGTCCTTGCTGACAATCACTCTTCTTCAAATCGCAATTTCACTAGTCCGCACTCGTTCCTGCCTCCGTGAAGAGAAGGAAGCTTAAGGGCAGGGCTGGAGCGAAACGTGTGCGGGGACTAACACGAACATAGCTGGCTTACCAAGCGGACAAGTGTCCGTCTACCTGTCGTCGCCTTGCCTCGACCTTGGGAATCATTGCAGTGGTCGATTCAATTATAGTCATAGACGCGCAAAAGTCGACTAATGCAAAGCACTTTTGCCTATGGCCTTGCCAAGAATCGTGTAAACGGATTACCCAGCGTACGACGGGTGGCCACAGCCGCTCAGGTCGGTGGACGCCTATCGTCACCGAGCTCTCCTCTCCACGCTGAAAATGGCGCGACTAGCCGCTGGAGCAGCGACGATGTGTTGAATGAGTTCGCTACAAGTTCGCCGGCCTCGCAATCGGTCAAACCTGTCGACGTTCCGCGTGTGGCTTCATCACCTATTGCGTTCGCAGGCTTGTGTAGTGAGCAGGTAGCAACACCACGTGGGAACAGCGAGATTAGGAATTTAACGACAACTACTTCCGAGAGCGAAAGTGAAGTCTATCCAAGCAAGCGAGGAACGTTAGTAGACAAGACAAATCCATTTATTGGGTACTTCCAAATTGGAACGGAAGAGAACGATGCCGACATTCATGCAGCCAAGGCCACTCCAACTGTCTGTCCTGTGCCATTGCCACCTTCAGTACATCGAGGACCCCTTCGCACTCACAGCAGTGCCACGCTCTCGTCTCTATCAGCACTTCTTACACCACAGAAAAATATGACGAAATGGCTGCAAGCACGAGGGAGCTGCTTTCCGACATTCTTGAATCAGCGGAACGAGTCCAAGTACTCGAAACAACAGCCACAAGACAAAAAGCTATCGCATAAAGCGTTTTTAGAGTCTTTAAAATGGAAACACGCAGCTTTCGTCACAACGAATGACTGTCAGGAGGAACACAAGCAGCTTAAACCATTTAAACGCACCGTATCCCTTCCTGCTGCTATGTCTGCGAAAGCAGCAGTTACAGCTCTTCCGCCATTTATCCCGACATCTTCCAAAGTGGGTAGTACCGTAACAATACCGAGTATTGACTTGGATGGTACATTTCACTCACGATTAGACCAAGATTTCGAGGTTGTGGGTTCTTTGGGTCAAGGTGGTCAAGGTGCTGTAATAAAGGTGCGTAGCAAGGTCGATGGGTGCTACTATGCAATCAAAAAAGTCGTTCTTCCTCGTGCGACGGAAGTGGATGGAACGCGCGCTGAGCGCCAAGCGTTACGTGAAGTTCGTTTAATGGCATCCATGGTTCCACATCCAAATGTGGTGCGCTACCACACAGCGTGGACAGAGATCGACGCGTGTAGTACTCAAACATTGAAATCGAGTGAAAGCGTACGTGGGTCTGTCGTATCACTGATTGATAGTCAGTGTAGTGCTCAAAATCTTCAGCGACAGCAATTGGAGCTACTCGATGAAGAGGCTGAGCTGCGCATGAGCAACATGGAAGCTGAAAGCTTGTCGTTTTCACTTGACTTTTCATCGGACTCGTTGTCGTTTGACGAATATTCGGTTCCAGGGTTTGTTTTTGAAGATGAAAGAGAAGGACAGGACTCGAGTTGCCGCACTAGTGAAGGAACCAATGATGATAATCGTGTGTCACCTCTTCTCACGGCGGAGCCAGTGGTCATGAAACCACAAATCATTCTTTACATACAAATGGAGTTGTGCGGGACGGCTGCAAACGCTGTGCCCTTGACAGCGACGGAGGCAGGTGACCACAAACCAGTTCATCAGTTTCTAAATCAGCTGATGTCGCCCCTTCAAGAGCGACAACAGCTTGAAATCGAAACGCATTCGAACTTGGGAGCGTGGCTCCGATCTTCCTTGAAAGAGCGATCAGCATGGACTCACACGTCTGAAATTCATCAAGTGGGTCTTAATTATTTTCTTGGCGCGGTGCAAGGCGTGGCCCATATGCATTCGTACGACGTGATTCACCGTGACATAAAACCGGACAATATCTTTCTTCATGGCGATCTCGCGAAGATTGGTGATTTTGGCTTGTCGAAATCGGTTTATGAGGACAGCATGTCAGATAAAGCTCTTTCACCTCGTGAACGACTGCAGCAGTATGGGTTTGATGATGGTAACCACACAACGGCGCTTGGAACGTTCACGTATGCTTCTCCTGAGCAACTGGGCTACCGCTATAACCGCAGTGATGCCTTACTGAAAACCGCTTCTCGCTTTAAATGTGCCAAGTACTCGATTAAGTCGGATATTTTTGCCTTGGGTGTTATTTTACTAGAGCTATGCTGCCCGTTTAGCACAATGATGGAGCGTTCACAGGTGCTTACAGGCGTGCGCCATGGCGTTGTGCCTCAGAAGGCACGGCAACACTTTCCTATGGAAATGGATCTTGTCCTTCGCATGACGTCAATTGACCCAAGTGAGAGACCTACGAGTGAAGAAGTTGGTGCTCACGTGCGCCACATCATGGCATCGTCAAGCCCTTTGTTAACACCATTGTCAGCAATAGAAGAGTTGCGTGCATTACAAGCAAAGCTTGTCGCCTCGGTGCGCCAAATGCGGGATCGGTCCCAAGCTACCATCCAACTTGAAGCGCTCGTATTTGAATTAAACGAAAAAGTCCAGAACTTTATTGCAATCGAGTAGAGGAGGTGGGAAGAAACTTCCAACAACTTACAGGGCGCGCGTGCATGCGATGTAAAAAGCAATTCCTTTGATTGCAATACTGTGGAAACTTTAATCTGTGCCTAATAACATCTGCATCGGTTCAGCCAAGACTATACAAGCTCGACTTTGAAAGCTATTTGACGATTGTTGTCGACCATTCTTATCCAAACTCTTGCCAACAGCTACTCACGTACTAGGTAAGGCGTTAAAAAAGTGATATCGTTGGTGCTTGTCATAAACGCCAACCGTGGTGCCACAATCGGAGCATGCAACCATATAAAACTCATCGTCTTGCAGCAGTTGAGCAAGTTGCTGTCCACTTGTAGCTACCTCGTTGGTCGCCACTAAAGCAGGCCATGGCTGCTGGACCAGTGACGCTTTGTCTTGACTAGACGTGTACGTATAGATTTCATCTCGCTTGATGCGGCAATTCATGGCTGCAGTTGCTCGATACTGGTTCACGTACGTTGCATGCCTTTATGCAAGAAGAATTCGTCAAGCAAAACCAGGATCGAAAAGGGGCAAGAGCTTACCGTTCACAGATCATGCAGACGGTCAAGAAACAACATGGACAGCACAATGACGCATCCGATTCATTCATTTGTTGCTTGCTTTGCGTGCGAGACCCACCTGAACAAGGTAAAGAAGACACTTGTTTTTATTGACATGGTACGTCTAAATTACTTTCTATCATCACGTACGCCAATTTGTTTGCACCCATTGCTCATCGACGTCATCCAGCTGCTCGTCATAAAGTGGATCCGACTCCTTCTCGTCACCTTCTTGAGTCGCACTTGATGTTCGCTTACCCATTTGCTGTTTCTCGGGCGCATGGCCTTCCATTCGTTCGATCACTGGACCTGGTGATGCACTTGAACAGTCCGCTTCGTTGCTAGCTGTTTCCTTTGGTTTGAGCGGTGCCACAAACCGAAATGGAGCTTCTTGGAAACTTTGATCGGTCATTGTATCCTCGTTTAATGTAGCAGCAGCCATAGCTTCTTGCAATTGTACTTTTCGAATATGATGCTGCTCTAGCGTGTAACGTGAGACTTTCCTCACTTTGCCTCCTCCAATAGAGAAGACGCCTTCTGTAAGAGATGGTGAAGGCTTTTGAGTCTTCAGAGCATCTTGAAGCGTGTGTTTGCTACCGCTTATATTCCCAATTGGCTTCATAACCATATGCGCAGCTGATGCGGAGCCAATGCAGCTAGAGGTTGCGATCACGGAAGTTAATTCGTTGACTGGGTCGTGGGTTTTAGATGCCACAGAGGATGCAAAAGCGTCCTCGTCATCGCTAATGGATCCGTCACTTGGTAGATAAGCGTAATAATCCTCCGTATCGACGTCATAAGCAGCGAAAGAGACGTCGTCGATGCAGTGACTCGGCATTATCGGTAACCTTTTCATTGAGTGCGACAAGGTACGAAGCGTACTCTTGAGACATTGTCATTTAATTACTTTTTAAGTTTCATATTCCACTTTTAGTAGCATTCTTCTATAACTTTGTTCTTGAGGAGTTCTTCAAAATTATAAAACTCGTTCTTTCGGGCTTAAATAATGGTTCGATTCCTACAAACGCGCACTTTTCTCCTGCGAAGCTGCGTTTACAATAACCATTTGCTGTCGCAACTATGCAACACGATCCATACAGACGGCTTGCCATTTCGAAATTCACAATATAATGGCCATCTTTTCGAGTATTTTCAATTTCAGGGAATATTGTGACGGGCTCAAGTTGCCCTATGTGACACAATCCCCGTTAAGTACACTTATATTCTTAAGAGATGGTTAATTACTTGAGTGAAGAAATTAGACCCACCACTTCACATTGTGAGTGTATGTGATGCACTAGGTGCATGCACATTAGAAGGGATGACGCCTAGCATCATCCAAGATACGAGGTATTTAGAATAATACGCTCGCAATACATATAAGTGCTTATCTACAGAGATGGCATTTTTGTTTGAATAAAATAGATTTTTTCAATACGATTGAACATAAATTAGTCTGAAACTACTTCCTAGTTCGTAAGTGCGCGCGTGGAGCCGGATTACTGGCCGCGTCTGAGGCACAAAGCCATGCTGTGGCGAAGTTTGTCACTCGGACTCAGAATGAGCTTGAAATGAGCAGGATTCCAACAGGACTGTTGATATGCTTTCCATCCGGCCGCATCCGCGAAAGTCCACTCGGATGGATCCGCCTAAGTTCGATGAAACTGCAGCGCACACGATTGTACACTGGCATTTTAGCCGTGGAGCAATGCGGTGTGGCGTAGCTCATCGATGATAACAGCCGGATGGTGTCGTTCATCATGTCGCATCTGCACAGAAATGCCTCAGAGTGGGCTAACTCGTCGCTTATGGCAGACGCTAAGGCTTTTTCTTTATGAACAATCTTGAAGGAAAATATTTGCTCCATGTAGCAGCTGCAAAACCACGAGGTGTTGCTTCAGGCACGCTACTCTTAGCGCGACAGACGAAGCGATCCCCGAAGAGTATAAACTAGAGATGCTCTCGCTGTCGACTTCCACTACCGTAGGTCCGGTTCCGAATGAAGTACAGTAAGGTGCCCACATTTATCGAACGGACTACGGCACGGTCCATCGCGACAGGCCCTTTTCAGAAAGGTGCCGTCGACGATGGAAGAGGCAATCCAAATTGCCTAGGTTGAGGAGGAATCCTTCATTAGTGCCTCGGCGCAAGCTTGTTGTAAGCCGTCGGCCGAGATGTCAGATGCCACCCCCATGGAGTTCGGCAATGCAGACGTGATAGCAAGAACCAGCGTGCGAGGCGCATGAGTTCTGCCTCGACAACTGAAGGGTCAGGAAATGCAGGCAGCGCAGTAGGGGCGGGATGCCCTACTGACGCGAACTCTGAAGCTATTCCTAAGTTCAGAGTTGTGGAACAAATGAGTAACATAGTCCCTGAGGTCTCGAAATTTCGGACCTCAACCCTGCTGGTCTATAGCGCTCATGTAAGAGGCTATGACCAGGTGATGACCCTCCTAGTGGATTCGGGTGCATCACAAAATTTTGTGAAACTCGCGGCTCTAAGAAAGAGACCGGCGATGTTTGAGTCGCTTTGCCAGGATGGCAAGCGAGAAGAGGCGACCGTTCGTTTAGCGAACGGCGCGCTCGTTAAGTCTGAGGGAGTTCAGGTAGAACTCGCCTTCAGCTTTAGTGACTTCTCTTGTAAAGAGAAGTTCACAGTGCTAGG